>NC_091489.1:2050517-2204671 GCF_947461875.1 Haliaeetus albicilla
TGGTGAACACCCAGGGCTATTGGAAAGGAGCAACATGGCAATGCAGGGTGAGCCCAGGAGGGAGAAGAGTTACCTGCAAAGACTTATGGTGACATTTCCCCTCGCCCCCTCTCCCACCTCTGCAGATGCTTTGGCTTGTGCACGCAGGGGCATCACTGGTTTAAACTGATCTCCAGCCAGGGAGAGGAGGTAACAGCCACAGATGGGGTGGAGGGAGGGTAGCAGAGCCCTACAGAAGGGTTTTGGATTTCCAGGAGGAATAGTGTCAGCTGCGAGAACTCTGTGGTACTGACAGCACTCAGAGTAAACCCTTCCCAAGCACTTCAGAAACCAGAGGCTCCACCCCAAAGAGGATTTGCTAATATTTGCAGCCTTCCAGCCATTAAATCACAGCATTACTCAGGAGAGCTTTCCCATACACCATATCCCCTCTCCCTCACAGAAGAGGCATCAGCAAGCCCTTCCCCAAACACAGCAGAGGTGAAGCAGAAGCACCCTGTATCCCCCAGCTCCTCAAAGCCCTGCGTGTTGGGGGTCCTTCCCCCACCACAGCAGCATATGGGAAGGCCAGCTTTCATTTACGCCAAGACAAAAAGCAGAATCTGTTCAGAGCTCCACGGCATGCAAAGTGTGTGCACCAAGACAGAAAGGCAGTTCTTCTCATCCAGAAACTCAGCACAAATAAAGCATGGGATAAACACCTGGACTCCGTCCCAGTAACACAGTTGTTCCTCTTTCCCTTCCTGCCCCCCCCCAAACTTGGAAGATCACTTTATTAATGTAGTAGGCTGCTACCAGATGGAGCAGAGAGGAGTGCCAGGAACAGATCACTGGCTCCTTGTGAAGCTCAGAGCCGCTCACTAACTTTTTCCAAGCAAGGAGTTAGCCCAGAGGTATTGGGCCGCTTGCTCTGCATGGAAAGGCAGGGATTTTAACGGTGAGAAATCTGCCAGGAAGGTTCTTTGGGTCATCACCAGAAATTAAAGGTTTTACAGCTCCCGTTCAGACTCGCTGTGCCCCAGTAACATGAGGTGCTAGGTCTAGGTAAGGCGGGCAGGGCAGTTGCTGAGCCGGGAGCCGCTTGCCCTGACTCAGCGAAGAGGAATGTCAGCATGGAGATCCCGATCCCTCCGGACACATCGGCACACATGCTACCACTGCGCAGGGTGTGGTTTCTCTGCAAGGAAAGTCAGCTCCTTGAAGGAAAGCTGAAGTCACGCAAGTACGGCAGATGGAGGGAGTGGGGACCCTGCCGACACACCTACGTAAGATATTTTTGGCAGTCTTGCTTAGCCTTTAGCCCCTTTTTGAAGGGGAAAAAATAATGCAGTTTAACAAGGGGGATGTGGAGACAGAGCAGCACTTTTATTTCCTTGTGCTCTGCGCTCACAGGGCAGCCTGAGCCAGGACTACAGCAAAGGTGAGCAGAGGGTCTCGGTCGGCAGCACCATCTCCCCAAGCACCTTCAAACAAAGGATTCTGCACATCAGGCCAGGCTGCCTCTCCCTGGTGGGGGAGGAGGGACTGCTGAGCAAGTAGGCCATTAACTTCCTGCCAGCTAGTCTGCAGCAGTAAGGAAATAAAAAAAAATCCAGCACCATGGGGTGTGCAGGCAGCACAGACAGCCCCTCTGATCAGCCATGCTCCAGCAGCAGGATGCCAGCACAGGGGATGCATGTGCGCAGCCAGGGTAGGGCTTTCCGGACAGAGAGGCATCCAACAGGGCAATTGCTTGGTCATCAGCAGGAATTCAGGCAAACCCACAGCTCTGCAAAAGTCTAGCTTCAGGTCTCTTCTCCGTGTCCTCAAGGGAGAAGAGCAGAACAACCTTGTAGCCAGGACAGAGGCAGAAAAGGAGCCTCTTGCCCGGGATACTGCTGCTTCTCCCCACCTCAACACAGCTCCGCACCCAGGCATATACGAGCTCCTCTCTGCATTTCAAGCAGCAGCGCTGCCCAGTGATGTCTCTGAAGATGCCGACTCCCCGGACCAAATACACAGCTTTGAACTCTCAGACAGGATTTTCAAGGCACAGATTCGTGCCGCACGCTGAGCCACCACTGAGGCAAAGCATGGAGCTGCCAGTCACCAGGGCTGCCTGGAAGGAGGGGACCAGAGTTCTGCTGCTGCAGGTACCACCTCTATTTGGGACACAGCCCCAATCCCCCCAGCCTCAGCCCTGCCAGCTGCAACACAGAGCTCTGTTATCCCTTCGGCACAAGAAGTAAGAAATTAAAGCCTACATATAATGCATATTTGGAGCAGCTGGTCCCCTTGAACACACAGAGTCTTGCCTGTCCTTTGCGGCTGGGCTCTCCCCCACCCTTCGTCTGCAGAAGCCTCAAACTTCACCTGGATATTGCCCTTCTTCCACTTCTACCTCTTTTAGTTCAAAGTGCTCATGTAAAGAAATGAGCCCAGCCTTGAATGCTGCTTCCAGTGAACAACCAGTCACCCCAGTACCCAGCTGAAGTCAAAAGAGGAACGGTGAGGAGGGTGGAGACCATCACATCTGCCACCAAGCAAGTTCCCAACACTGATGGGTACGGGGAGGGCAGAGGGCAGAGTTAACCAGCCACCTTCTTGAAAGGCTTCACACAGATTTATTGCTGGGTAATGTCAGATAGGGAGGAAGCCCAGCCCTCTTCCTCCTGCTCTCTTGAAGAAAGAAACTCAGGAATTTGGCAGAAGGCCATGGCTCAAACAGAGGAGACCCTGTGCTAAGGCATGTTCAGAAAAGCAGCCTCTTCCCTGCCAGGATAAACGTTGCTTTTCCACCCCCTTCTCAGGGGATAGAAGATGTTGCCCCTCAACTCCAACATCAGCAAAAGCTATTTGGAAAGGGTGGGCTCCTCCTGGGCTGTCCTTTGCTGGACACGCTTACCTTGCCTGGACATTTCTTCCTCCCCAGGATACTCCAGGAGCAGCAGCTGAGAGGGAACCAAACCCACATCCAAACCCATGTCCTCTGGCTGGAGCTTCCCCTCACCCCACGTCTGGGCATTGCAGCCGTACAGCCTCCACCCCAACAAACAAGGGGCTGGCAGCTGCCAGAGGCAAAGCCTCATCTGCCAGCAGTTTTCAGCTGCTCTCACTTCCCTTTGCTTTAAGGCATGGCCAGGCAAAGTAGGAAGAACAAAGCATTTAATGCAGGTTTCTGTGCACAACTCTCAACACTCAGGGCTACCCTGGGGTAGAGGCAAGACAGACACCTCTTCTTCAGGGAGGCTGTGAAAGGGTTAAGACAGCAAGCCAGCATCAAAGGGAGCTCTCAAGCAGAGGGGGTTGAGAAACTGAGATGGGTTGCGCAGACTCCTTGGAATCTCAGGAATTTCCCATTATTATCCCACTTCCCTTCCAGCAGCCTGGAGGGAGAGAGCACAAGAACAGGACCCCAGGCCCATCCCTACGGCCAGAGGCAGAAGCGCTAGGGATGGGCATGCCCCGGCACATGGTGCCAAGCAAAGCTCTCTGCCAGAGCTGGTATCAGGGTGCCCATGATCCAAAGAAAGCTTTGGTTCAGGACACTAAGGAGAGCTCGGGATCCTATCTCCTGCAGCTCTCTGCAAATCAAGGTCTGGAGCTCACAGATCCCAGGCTGGTTGGACCACCACCATGGTAGGTTGAAAAGCCTGCACAGTCCAGGAACAAGTATCCCTTTAATTAACAGTTCACCCTGCCTCAGCCCACCGGTTTCCCCATCATACTACTCCAGTATGTTCCCAGTTTCACCTCGGAAGCTGGAGCTCTAATAGTGCTGTTGGCCCCCCCACAAGATAACCAAGAGTTATCTGCTACTTTTCACACAATTGCCACCCTGCATTTCAGGTGAGATCCCAGGACACAACCATTACCAGCCAAGACTTTAATGCTAGAAGTCTCAACTCAGATCAACAGAAGCTTTGGACCTTGGACAAGTCACAATCATCATCAACACCTGATATCAGCAATAGCCAACCTACAAAAGAGCTACAGAAGTGGGAGGTTTTTGCTAAGGCATCATACAGCTGATGGTCTTAGCACTTCTCCTTTCAGCTTGTCTTAGACATTAAGAGGGTAATACCCATCTTACAAGGATGTTGTCAGGATTAATGTTTTTCAAGTACTCTGTGAAAGGACTGTGCTATACAAGTGCTAAGTACTATTATGTTATCTAATTTTCTAAGAACTGTTAATGTCTAAGAAGCAGCTACAAAAATCTTATTGCAAAGCTGCTTTCTAGACATTAAGAAACATGTCAGGTACCTAGAGCTCAGTGCTTCCCTATTGGGCTGAGTAAGAACTAGCATTCATTATGCAACAGCAGCGCCCAGAAAGCTGTGCACAATTAAGGGTCTTCCTTGATAAGAAGCAAGAAGTGGGGACCAGCAAACATCCACCACTCAGAAGCAGCCTGAAAGATCCAGGAAAGCAAACTGGGGTGCATACAGGCAGCTGCTCCTGTTCTACCCTGCTCTGCCTCCATCTCCCCCATGCTGCTCAGGAGAGAAGGATTTTGCATTCAAGCTGCATTTACCTTCAGATGCATTTACCCTCCCAACATCCAGGGCAAGTGCCAGAAGCTTAGGGTGAATGCACTTGGCCATGAACTCAGCAGAGCACAGGCTGCAGTGACACCTGCATCCCTTGCTGTTTCACATAGCCCATTCCCCCTGCACAAAAGGGCATTTCTCCTCTCCCCAAACACCTGTGTTCAGTTGGGGTGGTATAAACACCTTTATTTCCCCTTCTTTAAGGGAATACAGATCAAGATCAACTCCATGTAAATGCCTGACTGTATTTAAATTTTATTCTCCTTTTGGGTGCCCAAGCTGGAACTGGAGAGCAGCCATCAGCTGGCATTTAAGCCTGGAAAACACTGTTTTAATACTGGCATTAATTGGCTGGTGTGACCCCTTCAACCAGAGCTTCACACACTCCCAGAAAATGCTGCAGAGCAGCAGGGAAAGACAGTTTCTGCTGAGGTCAGGGTTCCCCAAACCTCTCATTTCAGGGTGTGAGGACTGGTGCTTAAGAGGGAGGAGGGTCCAGCAAGTCCTACAGCATCTCCCAGGCCCAATGCTTTCTCAGTGGCAACGAGAGCAGGCAGCAGAGACTTACGCATTGCAATACGGCTTCTTCTCGTAGCCCTTGTAGTTTTTCATGTTTAGGGTCATCTTGCAGGTCTCGCAGTGGAAACATGCTTTATGCCAGAACTGGAAACAGAAACAAGAGAATCATTAACACAAGCGACTTGCAAAACAGGGCCACGTCCCACTAGAATCACACGACTCAAACTCAGCAGCTTCTCCAGCCTAGCTATGTCAGTGATGGCATCCATGACCCCTACAAAACCTAGAGGACAGACAATATTCTTACCAGTTTACAACACAAGCAAATCCCCCTAACCATCCCAATACATCTTATCTCAACAGGGCAGCAACACTTGTCACTTGCGTTACAGCAGCATCTTGCTTCCTTATCTCCAGACCAGGAATTCATGAGCTTGGCCAAATACAGGACAGGAGAAGCCTCCTACTCAGAAAGATGCACAACATAAATCCCTGTGAGCAGAGAGCCTGTCAGCAGAGTTAACAGCTGCGGTTTGCAGGCTTCAAAGTTGCTGCTTTAGGGTTTTTTTGCTGGTGTTAGCCAAGAGATAGCCAGAAGAGCAGGTCAGGTAAGGCTGCACACAGACACCAAGCCAAGGAAACGAAGACGGAGAAGAAAAGGTTCTCATGAGAAGCAGACAGTCTGACACAAGACAGCTCAAAGGTCCTCACCACAGATAGCACCCTTCTGCTTGCAACTTAGGTGCCTAATCCCAAAACTCACAAACCCTATGGCCCCAGAGGATGCAGGATCACCCCAAGCACTCCTCATTCCCCCCTCTCCTCACGGTGGGGCTGTCAAGAGCTATGACTGCTCTTGTCAGGGCTGCAGCCTAACACAGGGCAGGGCTGGGAAGACAGCAACGGGGAAGAGGAGCTGCTCGGCTGACATTTTGGTGGAGGTAGTTTTTGCATCCTCTCCTCCCCAGCTCTTGCACCAGCAGCCTCAAGTTGATCCCACATCCCACCTGAGCTCTGTCATCTGAACACAGCTGTACAGCAGCACAGCTCTCCTTTTAACCAGCGAGGCACACTCAGACTCAAGGCTAAAGACATAGCCCCTGAAATTCAGACCATGACCCTACATTATGTGTTGCAACACCTAACGAACTCTAAAGAAGTATTTTAAGTTTTTAGGGCTGCTCTTAAAGACATTATTTCCACGTGGCACATAACTGGCCCAAGTGGCTTTCTAGGCTGGAAGGAGCCTTGATGAGAACAGCTCAGAGCTGCTACCAAGCAATTCTGCAAGGCTGCTCAATCCCACACAGACCAAGGCTGATGCTCTGCTGGTCTCCAAGTGACCAGACTTCATGCTTCCTCTGGCAGACACAGCCACTGGGACTTGAGGGGTCTGGTGTGACTTCCCAGGGACCAGACCAGGCACCGCAGAAAGGAAAGCACACAGGCAGGAGCTGAGCTGGAGCAGCGCAACAGGGAAAGCACAGCCTGAAGCAAGGTCTTTACTCACTTGAGGTAAGGCAGTCCTGCCCTAGGGTTGCCCTCCCTCCTCAGCTGACCCCTCTCCTTCAGCAAGCCACCCTGTACAGCACAAACCACCCAGCATCACGCCACAAAAATCAGGGAAAGAAGCTGAAAGCCACATTAGCAGCTCATAATACCAAGTAGATTACAGTCAACAAGCCTCCAGTGTGACACCCAGGACAAGGAGCCAGGCACACATTAAATATGCAGCAAGCGAACTCAGGGAGAACAGCTGGTGGTTGTTGCTATGATTTCCACCCTTAAGCTTTTAAAAAGTCATTTCCACCACTGCAACTACTGGCTTGGTCTGTGTTACTGCAAAGGACATGGCAAGAGCCGAGCCTAAGCCCTTGTGCCACCTACTCGCAGGTACCACACCCCAGTGCACAAACAGTGCTGCAGCTCTATGAGACTATGACTCAGCCCAGAAGGACAATTTGCCTCGTTTCAGTTGCTCAGAGCAACATATTTGTTCTTTTCCTCTAGTTATACAAGTTCCTCCAGAGCTTGCCGCTAACAGTGAGAGGGGGCTTCTTGCTGCGCCACACGCTGCTCTACCAACACCCTTGTTCACATCCAGCCTGCACAGGATTATTTTCACCCCCTCCCAGCTTTCAGGCTCTTTTAAGGACAGACTGATCAACAGCAGAGTCCCGAGTTCTTCAGGCACCTTGAAAGTTAACAGCCTTTCTGTTGAGCTACTGCCGCATTAGAGGTAATTAACAGACCTCTCCAAGCTTGTCAGCCATTCATAGCACTGTAATAGCTGTGCATAAATACCAGAGATGCCACTATAAATATGTAGAGATGAACTGACAGCCAACATGACTTCAGAGCCTCTTCCTCCAAGGAATACCCAGGCTCCCAAGAGCCAAGGAGTATCTGACAAGGCCAGCTGTCCCCTCGCCTGTGGCAGCCTCCACAATAAGCACAGCAGAAGCGATGCACTCAGGCGGCCTTTACCCCCAGCCAGAGAGCAATTAATGTGTATTCTTGCCTCAGTTTGCATTAGGCATTGTTCAGCAGAGGTGTTTCTGTCCTGTGGCTCCTACAAAGGACTCTCCGCAGCCTAAGCGGCCAGCTGAGCTATCCAAAGAGCATCACCCCTATTCTCTATGTCTTGCTGCCACCAAACTTTGTCTTACCACTGACAGTATTAATGCTGGATCCACGAATCTAAACCAGCACTAAAAGGAGGGCTGCAACACAGAACTGACACAGGGGAACAGCAGTTATGTAGGCTTCCAGTAACACTGCCGCTCGCCCGCCAGCACGGCTGCAGAGAAAGAGGACAAGTTTCAAATAGGTTTTTAGAAGAGCATTAATGCCTATGCTCTCCAATTCCAAGTTCGAAGTGCTCTGAAGACCTGGAGGCGATCCCAGGTACAACTGCATGGCGCAGCTCACCCCACGTCCCAGCAGGCCATAATCTACGAGAAGCATGCTGGCTGCAGTCCAGGCAGGCTGCTCTTGGAGAGATGGAGCCTTTAAAGCAACTTTGCCACTCACAGCAGACTGGATCTGGGGACAGAGCTCAAAGCCACAGGACATGTTGGCGTAGCTCATCCTACAGCCATACGACATCCCTCCACCAAGGAAAGCCATCACTCCACACCTGGGAGCGAGCATCACTTGAGACTCAAGGGTTAGAGGGCAATACAAGGAGACACTCCTTGGGCTGAACGCAAACCCTTGATCAGGTTTAATGCACTGTAACAACTAGTTCCAGCTTCTACGCATTTTAGAAAAGGTCATCTGACATCAGCTTTACATGGGTGCTGCAGCTGCAACCACCAAACCCTGCGACACCCACTCCAGCGACGGGCGGCGCGGGAGATGTCACTTCCCCGGCGGAAGCCAGGCATATCACACAGCACCTTATCTGGAGAGCTGGCGGGGCTCGCGGGGAGGCATGGGGGAAGGGAACAACCCCCATTTCCCCAAGCCTGAGCAGGGCATTTGCCTTTTGCAAGGTGATGATGTGAAAAGTCAAAAGGCAGAACTCACAGGCAGAGTTTCACCCAAGTTGGAGCCATCAGCAGGCAGTCTCACTTCTCTAGCTGCGGCACTGCATTTGTAAAGCCTGATAAAGCAGCAAGTTTTCCTTGTTTGCTGTAAATCTCAGAAGGGAAATAGACTTTCCCGATTCCACTACCAGGAGAAAAACAAGCACATCTGCTTGTCAACACACCAGCACAAGCACTGAAAGCTTAAAGGCAACTACATGCACACTTGTCCTCCCAGAAGCCCTTCATTATTGCTGCCTGTGGTTCAACTTCAGTGCTAGCAGCACGTACAAAAACAACACCAGAGCTGCTCTTTCGACTTTACTCCAGGCGGAGCAAAAACAGAGGACAGCCACTCTACTAACACTATGCTTATCCTGTGCTTTTTATGGGAAGCGGGCAGGCTCTTCCAGCCAGAAACCCCAGGAAAAGTTAACACAGGGGGAGTTAGCAAGGGGGCAGCTGTTTGGTTAGGGGCATGCTGTACTACAAGACTGACCGTGCAATGATTTTTAGTAAGAGAAAGCTAGTAAGACCCCTAAAAGTACAAGATGAGGACTACAGCCTCCTGCCTGCCCCCAGACAACTAGAATACATGGTGTCAGGATGCCCATCAGTCTTGCCCTCAGAAGTAGCACAAAACCCAGATACCAGCTGTGCAGGAGGAAGCAACGGGACATTCCCCCTTCCCTTCCGATTATCCACGATTCGGATACCCTGCAGCTACTCGAGGCCAGCACAGACTCCAGAAGATACGGCCACCTCACTGCTCCAAACACCCAGGACAGTCCCTGGGACACAGGGCTGATAGTTCAGCTTCAAGCCATTCCCAGCTTAAGGAAGAAACATCATCTGTTAAAAATGCAAGCAACAGGGTCTGCTGAAGCTCAGGAATGCCGCTGCATTCTTCGAGTTACTTTTTTTAGTTCCTAAACTGGTCGTCCCAGAAGCCTGGAAGAAGAGGGGGAGGAGAGCGGCTCTGCTCTCCAGGAGGGGTTAGTTCAGAGGCAAATCCCCCGGGAGCCGTGGAGGACGGGAATGGAGACAACCACCATCGCCTTCTGCACTGGACCTCACCTCCAGCCCTGGCAGAGACAGAGCTTTGTTTTTGATGGGAAAAGCCTCAAAAAGAGACACTCAAAGCACTTGCGCACCAAGGCAGGCAGTGCAAACTCTAAAGACTGAATTCTGGAACACAGAAGTATCAATTGGGTCGGAAGATTAAAAAAATATATATATAAATAATAAAAAAAAGCTCAGCTAATGCAAACCAGATGAGGTTCCCGGCTTCAGGGGAAGCGTTAACTGTTGCTTTCCATCGGCCTCCGCGGGCGCCCGGCTACAGCTTCCCGCGGTGCTGGGGCTGCTGATGCCGCTTTTTAATTATACATATATATCTATATCTATATATATATCTCTATATCTATAAGGAAAAGCCCCGGACGCTGCCGGCGACCGCTCGGGCAAAGGACTCCTGTCCACGTCGCCCGGCGCGATCCGGGGAGGTGCCACCCCCGGTCCCCCGTGGCTGGAAGAGGCGTGGGTCCCGACCGCGACAGCGGGGCGTCCCCCAGCCCCTGAAATGGGGGGGGCAGCATGGAGATACCCCACGGGAGGAGCGGGGACAACCATCCCACCCAAGGGGCAGCCCCACGGGAGACCTCACAGACCCTTACCCCCCCCCCCCCCTCCAAGGGGGACACCCCCACGGGCGACCCTTACCCCCCCACGGGCTTACCTTATCCAGGCAGTTCACCTTCTCGGTGGGGTAGACGATCTTGCCGCAGCGGGCACAGTTGGGGTTCATGGCCGGTGAGCTCGGGACTCGCTCCCACCCGGTGCCGCCGCTGCTTCTGGGCCTCCGCCCGCGCTGCCGCGACCCTAAATAGGCGGGGGGGGGGGGAGGAGGAGGAGGAGGAGGAAGAAGAAGGGGGAGGGACACCGGGGGCGCGCAGGGGCGGGGCGCCAACCCACGCGCGTGTGCACGTCCCGTCCCCCCCCGTACCCCCCCAGCCGTACGCGCACGGGTGGGACTTTGCACGCGTGCTCAGCCCCCCCCCGCACCCCACCCCCCCACCCCCGTTCCACGCGCGGACGCGCGTGGAACGGGGGTGGGGGGGTGGGGTGCGGGGGGGGGGCTGAGCACGCGTGGGGTCGCAGTAAGCGAGCGCCCGGCAATAGCGGCGGCAGGCGGGGGTATAGCTCAGTGGTAGAGCATTTGACTGCAGATCAAGAGGTCCCTGGTTCAAATCCGGGTGCCCCCTAGAAAAAATTTTCTGCTTGTGTTTGGGGGTTTTTTTGTTGGTTTTTTTTTTCCCACCCCCACGCGTGATTCCACCTTAAGGGAAGCAGGCGGAAAACGTCGCGACAGTCCCACGTCGGTGTAGGGTGAGGAGAGCCGTGGCGGCGTTGCTCTCCCTTCAGGCAATCGCCTGGAGGTGTAACAGAGTTACAAGAAATAACGACTTTTTTTTTTTTTTTAAGGGGAAATGAGCCACAAAGACAGGGCAGACACCCGCGTGGGCGAAAGGGAGCACCCTCCTCTCCGGGGCTGTGCTTGGCGCATGGTTTACCAACCACCCAACCAGGTTTAAATTTTTAGCGTAATTTTATTGAAATGCACCGACACGAACGTGAGCAGAAGCCTCTCGACCTCTGCAAGGCCGGCCCCAGCCCCGTGGGGTAACGCACAGCCCCGGTTCGTGGGGGTTCTTCCCGTGTGTGCACGACGACTCACCCACAGTGACATGCACGGAGTCAGGTGGGCAACGTTGACTCCGGTCAATTCGGGTTATTACATTTCAAAAGCTTCAGTTAGAACATTAATTCAATTTCTATCAGGAGATAACGACACCCTAATTCCCCTTCCCCGGAGCCTGTTACAAAAGAACAGGCCTTGGCAATCGCTATTTGCAGGCAGGCTTTAATAAAGCACACCCACATCAAACGAGGCGGCGCTCGGCTCTCTTCCCCCTTATTCATTTCGGGATGTGGCTTAAAATTGGCTTTCTTCGTTTTAAAAGCAGCTTATCTGATCCTCTCACAAAGGCACCCACTCCTTCCCTTTCTGATCACTTCACCCAACGCTTCCCAGCCCCCCCAATCAGCCTCCCACCCTTTCCTGGCCCATCACAGCTTAATAGAAGACGAGCTTTTCTGCTTATCCAGCTCTTTGGGATGTCGTAGGTGGTTTTTCCTCTCTTGGCTCAGGAGACGCTGCTGGGTGAGGGAAGCTCTTCATCACCCAGACATTTTGGGTGCCCACCACCGGTTCAACCTCACCCCTGCAGACAGTGAAGCTGCTGTTGCTTTCCAGGGGCGGCTGAGGGCATCGCTCCGCTGAGGCCCGGCTCCAGCTGCAGTTTTTCTTTCTCTTTTTTCTTTTCACGAGCTGCCTCACATCTGGTGTCTGAAGCATCCGTTCCCGACCCCTCAATTGGGTCGACCCTGCAGCCTGGCCTGCGCTTTCCTCCTTGGAGACTTTGCAGGGGCGATGGGTGCGAGCTGATGTCCTGGGACCCCCGGCTCGAGGAGATGTGCCAGGTAGCACTGCATTGCAATACATTTACGTCGCTATGCCAGACAATGCTTCAGTACTTGTCTCTCATTAGCTACAAACCACGTGTTTATGTTAGTGGTTGATTTTATAGCCATGAAATGACAGGATACTTCTTTGCTTTCTGAAGTTATTATCTGAAACATGCATTTCCTGTTATTTGCTTTCAAGCTGTCAGGATGCTTTCTTCACTCTACGCAGAGCACTCAGAGGACCAGGTAGATGAAATATTACAAGCAGTATCGCTTGTGCTTTCCTCCTGAAATTAGATTTAGGCAATCCCTGAGTAAATAAGAAATAATTTATTGCCACTAGGCAAAGATCTCTTTCACTTTGTGGTTAAGTTACACTGGAATTTGCAGAATCGCTAGGGCTGAAAAATTCACGTGGAGGCAAAACCCAGATGAGGCCAATTCCTTCTGATAACACAGAAAAATTAATTTATTGACTTGCTGTCGAGCCCGGTGAGAGGTGCAGCACACTTGCGGCCGCTCTCTGGCTAAAGCTGATCCCAGCAGCAGCCATGAATCGTGGGTGTGAATCGGCTGCCCTCAAATGTTTTTTTTTCACCAGCTTGGAAAATAACTAATTATTGCTCTTGCTCCTGCTTTTCTGCTAATGCTCTCTCGGTCGCCAAACCTCCGCGTGTGGCTTCTCGCCAGCCTGGGCTTTACCGGCTCCCATCGGGAGGGGGCCACAACGGTCTACCGAATCCTCCTGCTCGGCGGCTCCGGGCGAATGTCCCCACGGTTCCCCGTGGTGCGAGCGGCACCGGGGGGTGGGGGATTTCGTACCCACTGGTCCCTTCCCGGGCACACTTAGCAAGAACGGCCCCGGGGGGGGGGGGGGGGGGTCCCCGCCGCCGCGGCGGAGCGGGGAATGCGGCGGGGAGGAAATCGACCGGTCGGGCGGGGGTATAGCTCAGTGGTAGAGCATTTGACTGCAGATCAAGAGGTCCCCGGTTCAAATCCGGGTGCCCCCTTATTTAAATTTTTTTTTTCTTTTTTTTTCCCTCGCCGTCTTTCTTCTCCCCTCCCTCGACACCAAAAAATCGAGAAAGAAAGATTTTTTTCGACCCAAATTATTTCGTAGCGGAAACCGGCCCGAAAGCCTTCCCCGTTGCCCGTGTCCAAGCCGGTCCGTGGCACACGTGGGGATCGGGGAGCGCAGCCCTGCGGGGACCACCGGACCGCCGCCGCTCCCGTCCCCTCCCGGTGCCGCCGGTACCGGGAAGTGCCGCTCCCCGCCGCCTCTAGGGGGCGCCACCAGCGCTCGCTGACTTCCCCCCGCCACGTGACGCAGGCTGCCTTTCCCCACGTGACGTCAAACAGGAAGGGCGGAGCAGCTCTATATCCCGGCGTGCCCCAAGCTCCTCCTTCCTTTTTTTTTTTTTCAATCTTCAAAATGTCGAAGCGAGGTGAGGCTGGTGTTGAACCGGGGGGGGGGGGGGGGGTAGCTCTATCCGGCTCCATCCGGCGTCCCGGGGCGGGGGGGGATGCCCGGATCGCCACTGGGATGGCGTCTGGCGGAGCTGGGACCCGGGGAGCGGCCTCCAGCCTCGGCCGGGAGCGGTGGGGGGGTGGCAGTCGGTGTCGTTAATCTCCTCCCCGGGGGGAAGCGCAGGCTGGGCCGGCTCCCCCCCCCCCGCTGCCTGGAGGCCGTTTGTGGTCTGTTACCCGAGGGGGGAAAGGGGGGATTAATCCTTTTCTCGATCCGCAGGACGCGGCGGTTCCTCCGGTGCCAAGTTCCGTATCTCCCTCGGTCTCCCGGTGGGAGCCGTGATCAACTGTGCGGACAACACAGGTGAGAATGACCGACCGCCCCTGGGGCTTGAGCCGGGGGAGTCCGGTGGGAAGGAGAGCACGGAGGGCAACCTGCTGTTGAACAAGTTTGTAAAACAAAAACCCCAGTTTTCCTTCTTAAAAAGCTCTTGTGGGGTCCGTGCTTGTGGCTCAGTGAGACGTGGAACGATGCGGCTATCGTATCACTTTTTGGTGAAGGGGCAGCCCATGTGCTGTTTGCTTCAGTTGGTGGTTTGACAAGGGAAGCATGTTCCCGGACAGCTGGGTTAATGCCAGCACTTCTCTCTGTAGGTGCCAAGAACCTGTACATCATCTCCGTCAAGGGGATCAAGGGACGTCTGAACAGGCTGCCGGCGGCTGGCGTGGGCGATATGGTGATGGCCACTGTCAAGAAGGGCAAGCCAGAGCTGAGGAAGAAGGGTGAGTTCAGAGAGGAGCAGCGTGTCCCACTGCGGCAATGGGTGGATCCTGTTGAGAGCCTGCCTGCATTCTAGTGCCCCTTCTTCAAGGGATGGAGAGGCAGGTGGCTTGTTGGAGGGGAGCGCCATTCCCGCCTCAAACTGACCCGGAAGGCGGGCACTGGATCTCTGGAGTGCCACCTCCACCCTTCCAAAAAGCACTTGTTGAGTCTGTGTGCAGTGACTCGGTGAGTTGTCGTGGAAGGGCAGAGCAAAGGCATCGCTTTTGGGTGAAGTGGCAGCTCGTGCTGTTCATTTCAATCAGGGGTGTGACACTCTGCCTTGGAAAAGGTGTTTTTTTATTGCTCAGGAGGAGTTCTTGCTGAATATTGTCTGTGAATTGATGATATGTTCAGAAATAAAGGTGGGAAAGTGGAAAACCACTGAATTGTCCAAGCGTAGATGCAGCTCTAAGTGTTACACAGTTTTAAGCATAGTATTGTCTATAAACTGTAGCTTCTCTTAGAAATATGAGATGAAAAAAACCCAACCAAACAAAACCCAAACCCATGCCTCGAGTTAGATGCTGCAGCACAACAGTTTCTCTGTGGTGTCTGTTGCTGGACTGTGTGCTTAAAAGGATGTTCGCGATACTGAGCTGCTTGTTTCTCCTTGCAGTCCACCCAGCAGTGGTCATTCGGCAGCGGAAATCGTACAGGAGAAAAGATGGGGTGTTCCTCTATTTTGAAGACAATGCGGGAGTGATAGTAAATAACAAAGGTGAAATGAAAGGTACGGGCAAGAATCTTGTTGCACTGGGCGAAAGGGGAACGCGGAGAGGGGTGGTAGGTCGGCATTGCCAGTTAGAGGGCTGCGCTCTCCTGGGAAAAAGGACCCAGATTCCCCTCAGGCTCAGGGGAGCGCAATTGGGCTGAGCTAGTGTTTCTGTAAAATGCCCTGAACCATCTCTGCACCTACTTGGGCCTCTAATGCGCTGTCATTTTTTTCTGTTTTCCAGGCTCTGCAATCACAGGCCCTGTGGCTAAGGAGTGTGCGGATCTGTGGCCCAGGATAGCCTCCAATGCGGGAAGCATTGCATAAATATGTTCATCTTCACAGAGATAAAATAAAAGTCCTTGTATGAAATAAGTAGTGTCTTTCTTGCCAAAGCGCCCTCAGCTGAGCAGGACAACATTATAATGAAGTTAGTTCTGGGAAGCCTTTTTACAGAACTCCTTGTGTGGATGTATACTTCAGCAGGAAAATGGGATTTGGAGTTTTAATATCCAGTGATAAGTCTCTTTTTCAGGCAGGTTCCTATAGTACTGGAAAATTTGTGGCAGGGGGTTGCACTGGAATGACAAATTTTAGCCATACTGACTGAATTGATCCAATTTATGTATGCATGGGTAGAGCCCGGGAGGTGTCTATGAAAGCCCTTCTCCAAGAAGCCTTTCTAGAAGGGCTCTCAAAATTGTAGGTCTGGAATTTTCTTCTAGAATGGGCAATTTAACTGCTTGGAGATAATGGTCTGATTCTCTGTGGGAGAGGGAGATACTGCCTGAAACTGATTTGTACCATGAGCTGCAGAGTTCATTGTGGACAGCAGGCTCTGAAGAGTGTTTCTTAGACCTTGCTGAAGACTTGCAAGGACACATCAAGCCCACTGCTGCTGGCTGAGGTAGTGGCTGAAGCAGATGCCTCTAAACCCTCCATCAGTGGTGAAACAGGCCCTGAGGTCATTGATTGCTAATTGCAAGTAGAAGGGGTGATCTAAACTTTCAAGATCAGCTGAAAGGCTTCAAGATCAGAGTTAGAAGGTATGTCTATGCAAAAACTCCTTGTGCTATGTGAAGTTGCTTGTGCTTTTCCTGGTGTTCCTCTGGCTGAAGCAGAGAAAGGAATTATTTGGATACAAACTGCACGTCAGCTTGTTTTCTGGCCCTCCTGAGCAAGGGCCACTGGAGGGCTAGGGAGGCTGCCTTGTACCTGGGCTCACAAGTGAAAATAGGGATGACTTTGTCCTGGATATTGTGGCCCTGGTGCCCTGTAACACCCTGTTTAACCCCAGCAAGCATGCTGCTGTGGGTCCACGGGGCAGGTGATGGGGTATGGGGTACTGCTCCCAGGACTGGCTGCAGCTCCTACCTCAGGTAGCCCCTGGTGTGGTTGAGCTTGCCTCATCTGCCCTGGCACAAACCTGATCCCAGAACATACTTCACTTTTCCCCTAAAGGGATTTCAGTGCAGAGAGGTTATAGTGAAGGAAGGAGGGTGGTGAAGGGAGCAAAGCCTCAGAGATTTTATAGCACAAATGTAGTTAACAGTGGACAAGAGCATCAGGGTCTTGCAGTGGTTTGTAAAGTGTTGTTGTTTTTCAGCAGCTGTTTGGCCTAACCAACACAAATCTGCAAAATATTGTGGCCTAAAAATTGTTCTCAGATGTTCCCACTGGATAATCAGGAGCTGTGCACTGGCAGCAGCTGGGGAGGGGAAACTTGGAGAAGGGCTTACATGGACTGAGGGCAGCTGTCTTTTCTACAGGCCATTCCCTGGAGCAGACGAGCTGGAACCACCGGAAGGGTACAGCAGGCGCTCTGGCTGTCACCGCAGCACTCGAGACCTATGGCTGAAGTCGATGTCTGTCTTTCTGAGTGGTGACCATCTTTCCAGTCGACTGGGGATGAAGGAGTGGTTCCTCAGACCTGGGGAGAGATGCAGAGACCTGCTGATGAGTAAGGAACCACCACTAAAATAAAGGTGTTCTCCCCTGATCTATTGTAACAGCTTGTGCTGGATTTTTGATTTGTGAAGACTTTTTCCGAGGCAGGGCATGGCACAATAGCTGGATGAAATGCTGTGGGTGTTTCTTTTTGGGTATCCCCTGCTGCTGGGCAGCCAGTTGGGGAAGACAGAGAGGCTGTGGGCAGGATGGGAGATGTTGTGGCAAGTGATTCCTCTGCGAGACTGGTGTGCTCTGGAATGGGAGGGCACGCCCCGAGACCAAAGTGCAGCCCAGGGCCTTCAGCGGTGTTTTGAAGCCAGTGTTTCAAAGCGTTCTTTTTTTTTTTTTTCCTTCTCTGTGATGGGATGTTTTGGAGAACGGTAAGTGGGAATTCCTGATGTTTTGGAGAACGATAAGTGGGAATTCCTGAGCTTGGCCGGCAGGAGCCTGGCTGTGAATGTGGTGAGAGACCTTGGGGTGGGGTTTAAGGTGAACTGAGGGGTAATGTGAGGTCTGTTGTGTGTGAGAGGTGTTGCTGCAGGTGCAGTGAGCAGAGGCAGTGGAATGCAGCAGAGCCGCCTCGTCGCTGCCCAGAAGGAGCCGTACCTGGCAGTGCTGCACAGGTGGGGGTATAGCTCAGGGGCAGAGCATTTGACTGCAGATCAAGAGGTCCCCGGTTCAAATCCGGGTGCCCCCTCCCTTTTCTCTCTTTTTGATCCAGAAAAGGTTGGTTTGGAGCTCTTTATTTCCATGCTTTTCCCATAAACTGTCGCAGGCTGCATCCTCTGTTTGACAGCGTGCTGGCCGGAGGTAAAGCGGCAGATTGCCACAAGAGAGGAGGACTGTCAGTGGGGTGTTTGTGAGGAAAGAGATGAGTACTTCATGAGAAGCTGCCTTCTTTCCTGGGATGAATTTGCAGAGCTTTGCTGCAGTAGTAATGAAGAGGGAGATTTGTGCTGGGCAGGTGCGCAGCAGCAGGGGGTATAGCTCAGTGGTAGAGCATTTGACTGCAGATCAAGAGGTCCCTGGTTCAACTCCAGGTGCCCCCTCTTTTCCTCTCCTTCCACCTCCCTTTTGCCAGGATTTCTCACAGAAAGAAGATGGGGAGCTCTTCTGGGATCTTGTGAGCTTGTGCTGTACGAGTGCAGGTTGGTTTCCGAGCTCCATTATGCACGGTACGGAGGCCCTGACTTGGTAAACTGCAAGGGTTATGCACGGTGTAAGAACTCGCTGTCTGCGTGGACTTGCTTCTGTTGTTGATTCTCTGTAGTAATGATATTTATCATAATTAAACTCCCTGTACAGCCTTTGGCAGTCAGAGTAAGGTGCAAAGGGGGCTGCCAAGTAAAGGAGTCTAGCCAGTGGACATAGAAACTTGTCTCTCTCTGTGAATGTTTTTGAAATGTCCTTGTGAAGGTGCTGTGCCAAGGGGGTATAGCTCAGTGGTAGAGCATTTGACTGCAGATCAAGAGGTCCCTGGTTCAACTCCAGGTGCCCCCTCTTTTCCTCTCCTTCCACCTCCCTTTTGCCAAGATTTCTCACAGAAAGAAGATGGAGAGCTCTTCTGGGATCTTGTGAGCTTGTGTTGTGCATTGAATGTTGGTTTCTGAGCTTCAGCGTTGGAGGTGCTGTGGCCCCTGACTGTTAGGAAACTGCAGGGGTTGCGCACTGTGTAAGAACTCACTGTCTGTGTGTAACTGTTGTTGATTCTCTGCAGTAATTCCATGTACAGCCTTTGGCAGGCACAGTAAGAGGCACGGGGGCTGTCAGGAAAAAGATTGCCCAGAGAAACTTGGTGTCTCATGGAAATGTTTTTAAAATGTCCTTGTGAAGGTACTATGCCAAGGGGGTATAGCTCAGTGGTAGAGCATTTGACTGCAGATCAAGAGGTCCCCGGTTCAACTCCGGGTGCCCCCTCTGGTTTGTGCTTTTTCCAGGAAAAAAATGAGGAGCATTCCTCAGTTTTAAATCCGCTGTGCTTGTGCTGCACACAGAAGGTAGGTCTCTGAACTTCGATGTACAAGATACTGAGCACTGACTAAACACTTCCTGCTAAAATCAATATCCGTCTCAGTGATGAAGCAAAGACACAATGTTCATTGCTTGGCCCTACTACTAGTTGTTTTGATCAGTGAGGAAACTGCAGGGTATCTAGTTTGTGTGTGTAATTAGACCCTGTCTGTGTGTGTTTGTCTCCAGGTTGTCAGCAGTACCTTTCTGTGCACAGTTCTGCTTGTACATTAGCACGCATAAGAGGGTGCTGTCATATAGCACAATCTAACCAGTGCCCGTAAAACCTGAGCTGTGTATTATGGTTTTTATTGCTTCTTATACAAGCATTAACCCAGGGGGTATAGCTCAGTGGTAGAGCATTTGACTGCAGATCAAGAGGTCCCTGGTTCAACTCCAGGTGCCCCCTCTTTTCCTCTCCTTCCACCTCCCTTTTGCCAGGATTTCTCACAGAAAGAAGATGGGGAGCTCTTCTGGGATCTTGTGAGCTTGTGCTGTACGAGTGCAGGTTGGTTTCCGAGCTCCATTATGCACGGTACGGAGGCCCTGACTTGGTAAACTGCAAGGGTTATGCACGGTGTAAGAACTCGCTGTCTGCGTGGACTTGCTTCTGTTGTTGATTCTCTGTAGTAATGATATTTATCATAATTAAACTCCCTGTACAGCCTTTGGCAGTCAGAGTAAGGTGCAAAGGGGGCTGCCAAGTAAAGGAGTCTAGCCAGTGGACATAGAAACTTGTCTCTCTCTGTGAATGTTTTTGAAATGTCCTTGTGAAGGTGCTGTGCCAAGGGGGTATAGCTCAGTGGTAGAGCATTTGACTGCAGATCAAGAGGTCCCCGGTTCAACTCCGGGTGCCCCCTCAGAATGCATTTTTTCTTGGGGTTTTGGGCTGTTTGCTCACTGGAAGGCTAACTGATAAGTTCAGCTCAGCTTCCTCTCCTAATAAGCCTTTTTCATCTTACAGTCAAAGCTAGAAAGCGTGGGGACGATGTCAAAGACTTCAGGCAGTTGCTGTGTCAAGTTACAGTCTGCTGAAAGAGAACAGAGTGCAACTGGGAGAGGAAACAGAGAGACAGCTGGAGAGGAACTGGGCCAAGGTCACCTGGTAAATGAAGTACAGAGGTAGTGTCTGTCTGCTGTGCCGGAGCGCAGTGACTGAATGCGTTTGGTGCTGTTGCGTTTGAGTCTTGCGATTTCTGCAGCAGGCTTTGATTCCTATGGAACAGAGAGGTCAGAGATTGGGGAAGAACATAGTTCAAATGTTGTTTTGTTGGTGAGTTGACAGGTGTGCAGGCAGGGGGTATAGCTCAGTGGTAGAGCATTTGACTGCAGATCAAGAGGTCCCTGGTTCAACTCCAGGTGCCCCCTCTTTTCCTCCTTCCACCTCCCTTTTGCCAAGATTTCTCACAGAAAGAAGATGGAGAGCTCTTCTGGGATTTTGTGAGCTTGTGCCGTACAATGGAGGTTGGTTTCTGAGCTCCATTATGCAAGCTACTGTGGCCCTGACTGTTAGGAAACTGCAGGGGTTGTGCACTGTGTGAGTTAAGAACTCACTGTCTCTGTGTAATTGCCTCTGTTGTTGAGTCTCTGCAGTAATTCTGTGTACAGCCTTTGGCAGGCACAGTATGAGGCACAGGGGGCTGTCAAGTAAAGGAATCTAAACAGTGGATGTAAAAACTCGTCTCTGCCTGTGAACGTTTTTAAAATGTCCTTGTGAAGGTGCTGTGCCAAGGGGGTATAGCTCAGTGGTAGAGCATTTGACTGCAGATCGAGGGGTCCCTGGGTCAGGTGGCTCCTCTTTAGCTGCATTTTTCACCCTTTCTTCTTCCAGAATCTCCTCATAGACAGACTCTGGAGAGACTTTCTTGGCCTGACAGACAAGACTGTGGAGAGACTTTCTTACCCCTCCCAGGCCTTGGAAATGACTTGACGATCTTTTCCAAGCATGAAATCAGACTTTCACATCTTCCCCTCTCTTCTCTTCTCCTGAATACTGCAGGTAGTCTGAGCAGAGGTGCTACTGGTCTCGTTTTTCCTGTTTGAGTAATTGCCATTACTTTGAACAGTAATCAACTGTGTAGAATAATGCCTTTGTAGCAGTGGGGATCTGTGCCGCAATGCCTTCTGAAGGGAGCTGGGGCTGTCATGTATAAATCGGTGTGTGGTTGGGTAGCTGAGGTATCTGGCTTCTGCCCGCCGCGGGGCTCGAACCGGCAACCTCCGGAGCCGCAGTCGGGCGCTCTACCCCTGAGCCGCGCCCCCGGCGCGGGGCTGTCGGGCGGGCGTTTGGCGGGCGGAGATGGCTCAGGGGCAGCGCGCCGGGCTGGGGACCGGCAGGTCACCGGTTCAACCCCCGCAACCCACCGCCCTCTTTATCAACGCCATTTGGCACCACAGGAGACAGCTTTCGCTCGGGGACACCCCAGCTGGCGCTTCGACTGGCGCCGGCTGATGGCGGAGGGGAAACCACCCGCAGGCCCGCTCCGTACAGCGCCGGCCGCGCTTGGGGTACCGCACCCCGCAGGGACAGCAGCGGAGCCCCGCGTACTCCACGCCGTCCGACTGCGCCCTTGCCCGGAGAGGTCACGCTAGTGCTTTTGGGCTTTATTTCTGTTGGGGTTTAGTTCTGGGGAGGTGGTTTTCTTTCCCTACCGAACGGGAAGCGCGCCGGGGCCGGCCGTGCCCTGCTCCGCTGCGCCGGCTCGGCCCGCCATCTTGTCGGCGTCCCCTCAGCGCCGCGGCGGAAGTGACGCCTGTGAGGCGCGCCGCGCGGAACAGGCGCCGTCGTCGACGCGTGTTGATGACGCCGGTGGAGGCCCGGTAGCCGCGGGGGAGGCGCTCGGCCGGCCGCCGCCATGGGGGGAGGCGACCTGGTGAGGAGCGGCCCGGTCCGGGGGGAGCCGAGGGGGGCCGAGGGTCTCCCCCGGGGCTGCGGGTACCGGCCTGGGCTCGGGCGGGCTGGCTGGCAGGCGGGCCAGGGGCCCGGGAGGCGCGGGCTCGCCGGGGCCTGCGGCCGTTCGCCGCCCCTGGCAGCGGGTCTCGGTGGCAGCGGGTCTCGGTGGGGGTGGGAACGAGCGTGTCCCGTTCTTGGGGGCTGGACCCGGGGGTCGGAAGTCTGCGGGCAGCCCGGCTCTGAGCGGGCCCTTCCCCGTGGCCACCCACCGGCGAGGGAAGGTGGCCGGTTGTTTAACGGTCCCGGTCCGGTGTGTCCCCCTCCCGCCTTCTCCTGCAGAACCTGAAGAAGAGCTGGCACCCGCAGACCCTGCGCAATGTGGAGAAGGTGTGGAAAGCCGAGCAGAAGCATGAAGCCGAGCGGAAGAAGATCGAGGAGCTGCAGCGGGAGCGAGACGCTGAGGATGCGGGCACCGTCCAGTGAGGGGTTGCGGGGGCTGCCGGTGCTACCGAGGTAGGTCGTTGTCTTCACAGCGTTGTTGCTTTGTTGTGTCCGGAGGAAGTTGTGCATAGGGAAGCTTTCTTTAAACTTGCTTGAGGCTTTGTTTATAACTGTAATGGCTCTGCTAATAAGGGACCGTAAACTGTCATTAGCCAGTTGGTCGCGTGGTACTGTTTATGCAGTGATGTTTCGCAGAGGCTTGTAATTTAGTTCTGTTTCTTTAAGTTAAATATTGGCTGTGTTTTTCTGTAGGTGTGACGCATTACTTCACGTTAAAAAAATAAAATTATCTTGCCAGGGGTTAAGAGTAGAACGTCTCTGATGTTAAAATGCGTCCATTTGTATGGAAATGTGTGTTGGATGTTTCTCGACTTCCTAGGCTAGTGCCTGAAACTGTAACTTTAGAAGTCTGTGATGGAAAATAAAATGCTGTTGTTTGCAACAGGAAAAGAGAAGATGGGCTGGATGTACTAGGGATTGTAACATGTAGTTCTCCTGCAAGATTTAATGATTCCTGTCTCCACATCTTCTTTCCCTTCTCTTCTGCTGCTGCTGCAGATGCTCGTAGGGAAGCAGGATCTGCACTGCTGGGCACTCCAGTGAGATAAAGAACCAGCTTTCAGGCTTATTTCTCTGTACAGCCCCGTTCCAAATTGCTTTAGAATTCAATGTTTTGCAATGGGTCACAAAAATCTGCCTCTCCTCAAAAATACGCCCTATTCCTCCAGCTCCTGCGTGACTTCTGGCCCTGTTACTGAAGGCTGTTTCAGTCCTCAATTTTTGTTCTTCCTCTCTTCTTGCAGCACTGTGGTCGCACATGCAGGGAGGCTGGAGAGTGGATTCATTCTGTAGCTGTGAGGTGGAACACAGGTATCAGAACAGGGGTTTGGGAGGTGCGGGTACTTGTACTTCTTGCAGCTCTGAAGTGGGGTTGTCTGGAGTCAAAAGCTTTGCTTGAGAAGTAGTCACATAAAAATGAATCTGGATGTTTTTCAGCAGCTGTTTGGCCTAACCAACACAAATCTGCAAAATATTGTGGCCTAAAAATTGTTCCTCAGATGTTCCCACTGGATAATCAGGAGCTGTGCACTGGCAGCAGCTGGGGAGGGGAAACTTGGAGAAGGGCTTACATGGACTGAGGGCAGCTCTCTTTTCTACAGACCGTTCCCCGGAGCAGACAAGCAGTCATGGCTTCTTCCGAGCAGAGCTGGAACCCCCGGAAAGGTACAGCGGGTGCTCTGGCTGTCACCGCAGCACTCCAAACCTATGGCTGAAGTCAGTGTCTTTCTGAGCAGTGACCATCTTTCCAGTCCACTGAAGGAGCGGTTCCTCAAACCTGGGGAGAGATGCAGAGACCTGCTGATGAGTAAGGAACCACCACTAAAATAAAGGTGTTCTCCCCTGATCTATTGTAACAGCTTGTGCTGGATTTTTGATTTGTGAAGACTTTTTCCGAGGCAGGGCATGGCACAATAGCTGGATGAAATGCTGTGGGTGTTTCTTTTTGGGTATCCCCTGCTGCTGGGCAGCCAGTTGGGGAAGACAGAGAGGCTGTGGGCAGGGTGGGAGATGTTGTGGCAAGTGATTCCTCTGCAAGGCTGGTGTGGTCTGGAATGGGAGGGCACGCCCCGAGACCAAAGTGCAGCCCAGGCCTTCAGCGGTGTTTTGAAGCCGGTGTTTTGAAGCCAGTGTTTCAAAGCGTTCTTTTTTTTTTTTCCTTCTCTGTGATGGGATGTTTTGGAGAAAGATAAGTGGGAATTCCTGAGCTTGGCCGGCAGGAGCCTGGCTGTGAATGTGGTGAGAGACCTTGGGGTGGGGTTTAAGGTGAACTGAGGGGTAATGTGAGGTCTGTTGTGTGTGAGAGGTGTTGCTGCAGGTGCAGTGAGCGGAGGCAGTGGAATGCAGCAGAGCCGCCTCGTCGCTGCCCAGAAGGAGCCGTACCTGGCAGTGCTGCACAGGTGGGGGTATAGCTCAGGGGCAGAGCATTTGACTGCAGATCAAGAGGTCCCCGGTTCAAATCCGGGTGCCCCCTCCCTTTTCTCTCTTTTTGATCCAGAAAAGGTTGGTTTGGAGCTCTTTATTTCCATGCTTTTCCCATAAACTGTCGCAGGCTGCATCCTCTGTTTGACGGCGTGCTGGCCGGAGGTAAAGCGGCAGATTGCCACAAGAGAGGAGGACTGTCAGTGGGGTGTTTGTGAGGAAAGAGATGAGTACTTCATGAGAAGCTGCCTTCTTTCCTGGGATGAATTTGCAGAGCTTTGCTGCAGTAGTAATGAAGAGGGAGATTTGTGCTGGGCAGGTGCGCAGCAGCAGGGGGTATAGCTCAGTGGTAGAGCATTTGACTGCAGATCAAGAGGTCCCTGGTTCAACTCCAGGTGCCCCCTCTTTTCCTCTCCTTCCACCTCCCTTTTGCCAGGATTTCTCACAGAAAGAAGATGGAGAGCTCTTCTGGGATCTTGTGAGCTTGTGCTGTACGAGTGCAGGTTGGTTTCCGAGCTCCATTATGCACGGTACAGAGGCCCTGACTTGGTAAACTGCAAGGGTTATGCACTGTGTAAGAACTCGCTGTCTGCGTGGACTTGCTTCTGTTGTTGATTCTCTGTAGTAATGATATTTATCATAATTAAACTCCCTGTACAGCCTTTGGCAGTCAGAGTAAGGTGCAAAGGGGGCTGCCAAGTAAAGGAGTCTAGCCAGTGGACATAGAAACTTGTCTCTCTCTGTGAATGTTTTTGAAATGTCCTTGTGAAGGTGCTGTGCCAAGGGGGTATAGCTCAGTGGTAGAGCATTTGACTGCAGATCAAGAGGTCCCTGGTTCAACTCCGGGTGCCCCCTCTTTTCTTCTCCTTCCACCTCCCTTTTGCCAGGATTTCTCACAGAAAGAAGATGGAGAGATCCTCTGGGATCTTGTGAGCTTGTGTTGTGCATTGAACATTGGTTTCCGAGCTTCAGCGTTGGAGGTACCGTGGCCCTGACTGTTAGGAAACTGCAGGGGTTGCACACTGTGTAAGAACTCACTGTCTGTGTGTAATTCTTGTTGATTCTCTGCAGTAATTCTGTGTACAGCCTTTGGCAGGCACAGTAAGAGGCACGGGGGCTGTCAGGAAAAAGATTGCCCAGAGAAACTTGGTGTCTCATGGAAATGTTTTTAAAATGTCCTTGTGAAGGTGCTGTGCCAAGGGGGTATAGCTCAGTGGTAGAGCATTTGACTGCAGATCAAGAGGTCCCTGGTTCAACTCCAGGTGCCCCCTCTTTTCCTCTCCTTCCACCTCCCTTTTGCCAGGATTTCTCACAGAAAGAAGATGGGGAGCTCTTCTGGGATCTTGTGAGCTTGTGCTGTACGAGTGCAGGTTGGTTTCCGAGCTCCATTATGCACGGTACGGAGGCCCTGACTTGGTAAACTGCAAGGGTTATGCACGGTGTAAGAACTCGCTGTCTGCGTGGACTTGCTTCTGTTGTTGATTCTCTGTAGTAATGATATTTATCATAATTAAACTCCCTGTACAGCCTTTGGCAGTCAGAGTAAGGTGCAAAGGGGGCTGCCAAGTAAAGGAGTCTAGCCAGTGGACATAGAAACTTGTCTCTCTCTGTGAATGTTTTTGAAATGTCCTTGTGAAGGTGCTGTGCCAAGGGGGTATAGCTCAGTGGTAGAGCATTTGACTGCAGATCAAGAGGTCCCCGGTTCAACTCCGGGTGCCCCCTCAGAATGCATTTTTTCTTGGGGTTTTGGGCTGTTTGCTCACTGGAAGGCTAACTGATAAGTTCAGCTCAGCTTCCTCTCCTAATAAGCCTTTTTCATCTTACAGTCAAAGCTAGAAAGCGTGGGGACGATGTCAAAGACTTCAGGCAGTTGCTGTGTCAAGTTACAGTCTGCTGAAAGAGAACAGAGTGCAACTGGGAGAGGAAACAGAGAGACAGCTGGAGAGGAACTGGGCCAAGGTCACCTGGTAAATGAAGTACAGAGGTAGTGTCTGTCTGCTGTGCCGGAGCGCAGTGACTGAATGCGTTTGGTGCTGTTGCGTTTGAGTCTTGCGATTTCTGCAGCAGGCTTTGATTCCTATGGAACAGAGAGGTCAGAGATTGGGGAAGAACATAGTTCAAATGTTGTTTTGTTGGTGAGTTGACAGGTGTGCAGGCAGGGGGTATAGCTCAGTGGTAGAGCATTTGACTGCAGATCAAGAGGTCCCTGGTTCAACTCCAGGTGCCCCCTCTTTTCCTCCTTCCACCTCCCTTTTGCCAAGATTTCTCACAGAAAGAAGATGGAGAGCTCTTCTGGGATTTTGTGAGCTTGTGCCGTACAATGGAGGTTGGTTTCTGAGCTCCATTATGCAAGCTACTGTGGCCCTGACTGTTAGGAAACTGCAGGGGTTGTGCACTGTGTGAGTTAAGAACTCACTGTCTCTGTGTAATTGCCTCTGTTGTTGAGTCTCTGCAGTAATTCTGTGTACAGCCTTTGGCAGGCACAGTATGAGGCACAGGGGGCTGTCAAGTAAAGGAATCTAAACAGTGGATGTAAAAACTCGTCTCTGCCTGTGAACGTTTTTAAAATGTCCTTGTGAAGGTGCTGTGCCAAGGGGGTATAGCTCAGTGGTAGAGCATTTGACTGCAGATCGAGGGGTCCCTGGGTCAGGTGGCTCCTCTTTAGCTGCATTTTTCACCCTTTCTTCTTCCAGAATCTCCTCATAGACAGACTCTGGAGAGACTTTCTTGGCCTGACAGACAAGACTGTGGAGAGACTTTCTTACCCCTCCCAGGCCTTGGAAATGACTTGACGATCTTTTCCAAGCATGAAATCAGACTTTCACATCTTCCCCTCTCTTCTCTTCTCCTGAATACTGCAGGTAGTCTGAGCAGAGGTGCTACTGGTCTCGTTTTTCCTGTTTGAGTAATTGCCATTACTTTGAACAGTAATCAACTGTGTAGAATAATGCCTTTGTAGCAGTGGGGATCTGTGCCGCAATGCCTTCTGAAGGGAGCTGGGGCTGTCATGTATAAATCGGTGTGTGGTTGGGTAGCTGAGGTATCTGGCTTCTGCCCGCCGCGGGGCTCGAACCGGCAACCTCCGGAGCCGCAGTCGGGCGCTCTACCCCTGAGCCGCGCCCCCGGCGCGGGGCTGTCGGGCGGGCGTTTGGCGGGCGGAGATGGCTCAGGGGCAGCGCGCCGGGCTGGGGACCGGCAGGTCACCGGTTCAACCCCCGCAACCCACCGCCCTCTTTATCAACGCCATTTGGCACCACAGGAGACAGCTTTCGCTCGGGGACACCCCAGCTGGCGCTTCGACTGGCGCCGGCTGATGGCGGAGGGGAAACCACCCGCAGGCCCGCTCCGTACAGCGCCGGCCGCGCTTGGGGTACCGCACCCCGCAGGGACAGCAGCGGAGCCCCGCGTACTCCACGCCGTCCGACTGCGCCCTTGCCCGGAGAGGTCACGCTAGTGCTTTTGGGCTTTATTTCTGTTGGGGTTTAGTTCTGGGGAGGTGGTTTTCTTTCCCTACCGAACGGGAAGCGCGCCGGGGCCGGCCGTGCCCTGCTCCGCTGCGCCGGCTCGGCCCGCCATCTTGTCGGCGTCCCCTCAGCGCCGCGGCGGAAGTGACGCCTGTGAGGCGCGCCGCGCGGAACAGGCGCCGTCGTCGACGCGTGTTGATGACGCCGGTGGAGGCCCGGTAGCCGCGGGGGAGGCGCTCGGCCGGCCGCCGCCATGGGGGGAGGCGACCTGGTGAGGAGCGGCCCGGTCCGGGGGGAGCCGAGGGGGGCCGAGGGTCTCCCCCGGGGCTGCGGGTACCGGCCTGGGCTCGGGCGGGCTGGCTGGCAGGCGGGCCAGGGGCCCGGGAGGCGCGGGCTCGCCGGGGCCTGCGGCCGTTCGCCGCCCCTGGCAGCGGGTCTCGGTGGCAGCGGGTCTCGGTGGGGGTGGGAACGAGCGTGTCCCGTTCTTGGGGGCTGGACCCGGGGGTCGGAAGTCTGCGGGCAGCCCGGCTCTGAGCGGGCCCTTCCCCGTGGCCACCCACCGGCGAGGGAAGGTGGCCGGTTGTTTAACGGTCCCGGTCCGGTGTGTCCCCCTCCCGCCTTCTCCTGCAGAACCTGAAGAAGAGCTGGCACCCGCAGACCCTGCGCAATGTGGAGAAGGTGTGGAAAGCCGAGCAGAAGCATGAAGCCGAGCGGAAAAAGATCGAGGAGCTGCAGCGGGAGTTGCAGGAGGAGCGAGCACGTGAGGAGATGCAGCGATACGCAGAAGACATGGGCACCGTCAGGTGAGTTGGTGCTGGTGCCCCCCAGACTGGTGGTAACTAGCGCTGGCCATTCTCTGGGGCCAAGCACTGTCTGATGAGGTGGTGCAGGGTGCCCCTGAGAGAGCCATCGGTTTAATGTCTCTGATGATAAAAAGTTTCCACTTACCTTCATAAGCCAGTGCCTTAAAATGTAACTTTAGAACCATCAGAAGGAAAACAAGATGTTCTTGTTTGCAATAGGAAAAGAGAAGAGAAGTTGGAGTGGATGTACCAGGGTCCCGGAGGCATGGTGAACAGAGAAGAATATCTTATGGGTCGCCCAGTGGACAAATATGTCTTTGAGAAGACAGAAGACAAGGATGCAGGCTGTTCCAATGAGACAGGACTTCTCCCAGGCTCCATTTTTGCCAAGACGGGTGCTAATTCTGTCCTAGATATGGCAAACAAAATCCGTGAGGATCCGCTTTTCATGATAAGGTACTAAATGTGGAGCTGAAAGCAGTAGATGAGGCAAAGCATCAATATTAGCAACTTGCCAAAAGCTGTTTTAATTACGTTGTAAAGACTGCTGTTGTGTCTGTTCCTCAAAGCTACGTCTGCGTGTTTGAGAGCTCTGGGCTGTAGGTGGCAGTTCTGGCCACAGAGAGGTCGCTAGCCACTTATGTGACTGATAGGATTTTAGTTGTGTGGTCTAGACATGGCAACATAAGGTCAAATCATGTATTTGAGCCAATTTGCTGCTTCTGGATAATTTTGCTGACTTGATTTCAAATTTGAGATTTCGTCATCTGAACGAGCTGATGATCATCTCATAGATCATCTAGCTGTAAGTTGGTAAATAGATATAAATGCAAAGATTGTTATTCCACATTGATTTGTCTCTACCAGCTTAGCTTACCCTTTTATGTGTGTGTGAATATATCTGGTCTGCTCTGAGAGTTCAGGCATTTATTAGCATTGTAGGCAGATTGATGGTAATGGAACAAATATTTGTTAACCCTACTAGTTGCACTCTTAAGTGGAGAAGAAAAAGGCAGACTCCTCTTTAGCTGGATCTGTTTTGCTGAATGTACAAAACTTGCCTGTTTTCCTGCTTTATATACTTTTAGAGCTTGCATTTGATTGGTATCCTTCATGAGAATGTGATATTTTCAGTTGTTTGAAAATACTTTTTTTTTCTGCTTTAGAAAGAGGGAGGAGGAAAAGAAGAGAGAAGTTTTGAATAATCCCGTTAAAATGAAGAAGATCAAAGAATTGGTAGGTGTATCTCAGTGGTCCTTTACAGGCTCAAAGCAGAGAGTACACTGAACTAAGGCGAGGATCATAGGTCAAAATTAGTATTGTTTAGGATAAGGAGCTGAGTTCTAATTCCTGACTCTTTCACAGAAAAACAGAATAAATTCAGCTTTCTATAAACAAGGTTCTGTATCAGTCTGTCAGCAGGAATTAATTTCTCTTCCTTTCAAGTTCAGTGTTATTTTACTCTTCTTGCTCTTCTGGTGTGCTTGTGTGCATTTTTTTAATTTTTATTTTTTAGCTAGTGATTAATTGTTGATTTAGTACTACAGAGTGATTGCAGACATAGAATTTGACATGCACTAATACCAAACTGACACTAGGGAAGACTTTATTAAGCTCTTTGGTTTTGAGAGAGGACCTTGTTAAATGGTTTAGGTTTTGTTCAGGAGCCTTTCCACAGAGAACTCTATTACTTTGCCTTGTGATACTGACTCGCCAAATGTAAAGACAGTAATTATTACTAATGAAATGGTGTCTTGCTTTATAGCTGCAAAACAGTTTAGACAAAAAAGAGAAGAAGAAGAAGAAAGAGAAGAAGAAGAAGCACAAGAAACATCGACATCGCAGTTCTAGCAGTGAAAGTGACAGCAGTGATGAGGAGCGAAGCAAAAATAAGTATGTTTTGAGGTTTTGTAGTAAAAATACCATGTTTCCTGGTTTATTGTTTGTTTTTCCTGTCTTTTTCTAATCCTGTCTGAGTTTTATCTTTCTAATTAATGCTCTTAATTTGCCTTAATGTTTATATGTTACTTGATGGTTTTTGCATCATTAAATTATTTTTATGGCATTTTAACGTTAAAAAAATTGTATTCTTGAATTTCATCTGTTCAAAAGTACTATTCTGTTTTCTCTTTAGGTCTCAGAAGAGGATGCACAGTTCCTCCTGGAAACCTGCTCCTTCCAAAGTCCCAGGATATGGTTTACAAGTAAGTACGTGTGTTTCACACAGCTCTCTCAGTAGCAAGTGCCCTGAGTTAGAGAAGAGCAGCAGTTTTGGCAGTTTGTTGCAAGACTGTTTCACCAGCTAGAAGAGGATTATGAAGGGGACATGATACAATAATGTTCATACTCAATTTGGAGCCATCTAAGCATTGAAACTAAAGTTGTTCAGATCCTGGTAGGACTTTTGTCTGCTCTGAATTCATGTTAAGCTTTATTTAGTTTCTCTTAACTGAATTACCCATCTGTTCAAATACTCTGCTTGACTATCTTGGCCGTTTAGTTTACTGAACATCATACAGAAATAATCTTTTTAGACACAGGTGTTAATAAGAACCTAGGAAGTGAGATAAGTGAACACAGACCACAGTGTACACTCCTTCCTGCACTTAGCCTTGTCCGAGGTCTCCTCTGTGGCCTTACATTGTCGTTGTGCTCCTACAAGGGGTCTCTCCTGAAAGACACTTTTGAATTCCAGGGTAGAGACTCTGACCAGAGCCATAGGTCTCGGAACTCTCCAGCTGCCGGCCAGGAGAGGGCCCCCCACAAGCACCGGGATCGCTCCAGGTCCAGGAGCCAGTCCCGCTCTCCTCAGAGACGCTCTACCAAGAAGAATTCAGAACAATTTGGATGCAGGGGGTCAAGATCTCCTTCTAGACACAGTAAACAGTGAGTGTGGCTAACCTGGATAATGTAAACCTAGGGCTGCTGGTGGGGGAGTTCTCTAGAATCAAAATCCTTCTTATTCAGTCTCCTACCACTTTAGTGTTCTGGCCACATTATTTCTCAGTTGTGGATGTAAAGGCAGGAGCTATGCAGTTGTGCAAGAGTACAAAAGCACACAGGTTAGCTTGTGGAGGGGACATGCTGTCTGCAATTGCACTCTTCACTTGGGACACCCTCTTTCTAGGTACACCCTTTAGGTATTGTTTTATTTGGGCTATTGTTTCTCTTTAAAAGTTATTCATAATTGTTGAATTATCTTTACTAAACACTGATAAAATCAGGTACTGGGTATTTATTGTTTGCTGATTAAATAATTAACTGAGTAAAAATAGATAGAAATTTATAGTAATTAGGAGTCGTCAGAATTTCTTTTCAAAGTGGACAGGTAACAGTCCTGCAGTTATGTGACATGTCTTGGTTTCAGAATGTATACAGAAAATCTGGGGAAAATTTAGAGGTGTGATGATCTATGTTCATCTGTACTAAAATGAGGGTATTTCTGGGTTACAGACATAGCAGTCGGGATGAGAAAGGAAGAGCTAGAAGCCCTTCCCCTAAAAAGAGCTATCGACGGCAGCATACTCCAGGTTACACAAGGTAAGCAAGATCTTGTCCCTGTGCTTTTGGATGGAAGTTGCCCAGGTGATTGTGAAACAGCTGGGTATAATCTGTGAACCAAATTTTATTCTGTTAACTAAAATAGATTGGATCGAATATCCAGAAAGTCAGACGGAGAGTCCTAAAGTGCTGGGTTTGATGCTCTTGAGCTTGATTGTTAGCTAACACCTTGGACAGCTTCCCAAACCAATTCACGTGGTTGCTGGTTCTCCATGCGTCTTGCATCACTGTGCAAGGCAGTAATGTGAAGTCACTCTTTGTCCCGTGGACTGTTAATTAGAAGCATTCTGTTTCACTGTCATCAGGAAAATATGACCTTGACAGCATCATCTTACCAGTCAATTAAAAACAAGAAGGCTGAAAAGAGGGAGAAAACAGACTCTTGCTAGGGGCGTGGTAAAGCAGAACATTTAGACATGTACTTACAAGCTTTGCTGATTGGCTGCCAAAGAAAAAAAACACATTAAACACCCCTAATTTTGGGGGTTGTAAATCATCTTAAAGAATGGAAAGCAAGAGGGGGGTGGGCCCAGCGTGCTATTGATTCACAGCAGTGGTGTTTTCTACACGAATAGAAGGATCTCTCCAGAGGAACTAGAGCGTAAACGCCAGGAAATGATGGAAAATGCCAAGTGGCGGGAAGAAGAGAGAGCAAACAACCTCAGGAAACACCGAAAGGAGGAGGAGCTGGAGCGAGAACTGGAGAAACTTGACTCCCGAGATGGGAAGTTCTTCAAGTGAGTGTCTTTTATTATCTGCTTTTTTATTCAAGGGAAATATAGGCCACCGCTTCTGAGAAGCGAGTGATGGCCTCAACTTTTTGAGATGTTTCAGACGATGGTACAAGATCCATCTCTGCTGTGTTTTACAGTAGAACTAGTGAGATCTACTGTTTCCAAATTCTGTTCTTAACCCAAAAGATTATTATTTCTATGATGGCCTTGGTCAGACTCAGAAATCAGTAATGAGTTATTTTTTGCCAAGCTGTAGATATGTCTAGTAGCGTTTTACATGCAGATATTAAAGTTCTCTGGTTTTAGGAGCTTGCAACAGTTTTAGGCCTGCAAGTCCACTGGGAGTCTGTGTGCCAAGAGCTTGTGGGACTGAAACCTGTGCTCAACAAGAAATAAGACCATTTCTAAACACAGGTGGTAACTTACTGTCTCTTGTGCACATGACAGGCAAAGGAAATTGGAGTGGCGCAAGGCCTTCCAGAAAGTGCAGTGGTATGTAAGAAAGATCCCATGGCAGTGTTATGTATTTTGGAGTTGCTGCAGCATAGTATTCTTCAGGCTCTATAAATTAATCAGAGGAGAATGTATACTTAATTCCTGAAGCTGCCTAGAGCTGGGATCACATAATGGTGGCTTAAAATCACGATAGATTTTCTCCACGAGGAAACTCTCTTGTGGAGAGAGAATTTTGTGTGTTCCCTGTGCAGAAGCAACTGGTTGAGCTAACAAACTGTGTTTATTAGCATGTTGTTTGAAGAGGGAGATGAGCACGAGGAGATCACTCAGAAAGGCACAGCAGTGTGATCTGAAGTAGTAAAAGAAAGTGAGTGGCCACAAGGATCCCTTCTCTCTCCTGTAGCTATCGTAGTCATTTACAGCATGAGCTCTGGCATTCGGGCTCCCAGAGGACCGCTGCCCTCAGTTCAGGAACACATTGCTTTTCCCTCGTTTGCTTCACAGAAAGCAACCAAGTCCCCTGTGACGGATGCATTTGTAATTAACGATTAGTTATATTTGGAAGATGGAGGAGACTTGAGAGCTACTGAAAATTTATTTCTGAGCACTGACCTTAAATAAGGCATTGAATCTGTTACAAGCCAAACTAAAAGGTGTTCAGTTCTTTCATTGCAGACTTTAGTAGGAAATAATTTGCTGTTTTCTCTGTTAGATTAATTCAGGTAGATGACTTGAGGGTGGTGAAACCTGCTAGAAATGGTCTAATGTTTGGAAAGAGATTCTAATATCTTTCTTTGGTTCAATTTTCTGCAGTCGCTTAAAACTAGAGAGTGCATCTACTTCCACCCTAGAAGATCGGGTGAAACGCAATATCCACTCCCTTCAGAGGACTCCCGCTGCCTTGGAAAAAAACTTTATGCAGAGATGAAACTTGTCCTTCCTCTGCTCCTGTGCAGAAGTTAAATGGATGCTTATTCCCAAAGGTGAGAGGCCTCCAGCACAGACTTGCTGCTCTCTACAGGAACAGTTACCATCTCCCAAAGAGGCACTGGATTTCTGTGCTGCAGCCCACAGCGTGTTCTGGACTTCTGGCATTGTGAACACATTTGTAATGAGTATGACCTTGCAAGCAAACCTTTGCTGGAGAACTTGTGAGCCTTTGTATTCTATTTTTAATGGATTGCCAGATCTCTTCCTTCTCTCTCCACCTTGACCGGTGTCATTTTTGTATATTGTTATTACCAAATTATGCCAGGTGGTAACTGCTTTCTACATTGGGCAGATTGTCCGAGCTCTTTATATGACGGAGCAAAAGACCTATTTTTGTTAGTCCTTAAAAATCGAAGCTGAACAAATTCATATGTGAGTTAGTTTCATGGAATTTGATAAAGCTACATGAGTAACGGACAAAATCCTGTTCGATACTGTCACCAGGTGTGGGTTTGGAGGGTGGCGTTAGACGAGTCTGCAAAATCTCTGTAGCCCGTTATTTGGTTGCTCACAGATTTGAATGGTGTCTCACCCAAAGGAAGCTGCTCCGAAGGGAAAGGAAAAGTGAGCAGAGCATAGCTGATACAGCAAATATTTCTCTGGGATTTTGTAATGTAAGTAATGTGTATATGTACAGCAGTGTAGATTTTTTTTTTTAACATTAAGAAACTTTACTGTCATTTTAAAATGTTCTTTGTGGCTTTTTTGGGGGGGCAGGGGCAAACTTCCCTGTTAGAGAGAATGTTTTGGGGGGGCCCGGGGGGCCGTAGCTGGCAGTAGCGGTCCCTTCTCGGGTTTATCCTGACTCGCCGCAGGACCCGGCCCCGCTGCCGCCGGGACCCGGGTGGGCTCCAGCCCCGGCCTCTCTCCTCGCCCTTTAAACGGCGGCCAGTGACGTGTCTAGCAGCCCATTCATAATTCCAGGCGCCTCGCTGCTTATTGGCCCGTTCAGAGCGGGGCGTGGCGGGGGCGGGTACGTCACGCCAACCGGGCGAGACCATCTCCGGGAAGAGGAGGAGGGAAGGACGCCTTCTTTCCCTCTTTCCCTTCTCCCTCTTCTTCCGTAGAACCCTTTCCGTCGTTCCCTCTCTCAGCCCAAACCGCGCAGCGGTTCTTCCCCGTTCCTGCCGCAGCTTGAGTCGGAGCGAGCCAGCGGCCGGCGCCGCGCTCCCACTCCTTCGCATCCGCGGCTCCCCCTCCTCGCCCTGGACATGGTACCTCCCGCTCCCCACCTCCTCAGCCCTCCGCCATCTTGGCGCCTCCTCAGAGCGGGGCCGGAGCGGGCTCGGCCGGCCGTGGCGGCTCCTCCTCAGCGGTGGAGCGAACCACCGCGGGGGCGGGGGGGGGGCAGGGGGAGGCGGGGACGGAACCACTGCGGCAGCGGCGAGGGGGGGAAGCTAACGGGCCGGCCCGGACCAACGGACAGGGGCTGACGGGGAGGGCGGTACCATTGGGAAAGGGGGGGCGTGTGCCGGGCCGGGCGGAACCATGCGGAGGCGCTGGTAGGGGGGAGCCCGGGGGAGGGGGGGGGTTCGGTCCGGCTCCCGGTGCCGCCGCCGGTCCGGGTCCGCCATGGCCTCGAACTGCGCGGGGGGTTCGTCGGCGGGGGGCGTCGGGGCGGCGTTGGGTTCGGCCCTCAGCGCCAGCAAAACCAAGACCAAGAAGAAACACTTCGTCTGCCAGAAGGTGAAGCTGTTCCGGGCCTCGGAGCCGCTGCTCAGCGTCCTCATGTGGGGGGCCAACCACACGGTGAGCGCGGCCCGCAGCGGGGCCCTTCCCGCCCCCTCAGCCGCGGCCATCCTCCCCCGGGTCCGGGCCCTCCCCAGCCCCTCGGGACGGGGCCCTCGTCCCCCTCAGTCGGGGTCTTTTCCCTCAGCGAACGCCCTCGCCCCCCTCCCCGGATCGGGCCCTTCCCCCTCGCTCCCTCAGACAGGGCCTTTTCCCGCCCCACTCTGACCGGGGATCGGGCTCTGTCCCCCACACCCACTTTCCCCCTGAATCGTAGCCTTCCCTCCCCCCTGGCATCCGATCCCTAATCCGGGTCTTTTCCCTGGATTCGCACTCTTAGGGCACCCCTGGGTCAGGCTCATTCTCCTGGCCTGGTGGATGCCCACCCTGTGAGGAGGGTCTCCGTGGGGTTTGCTCCTTCCCGCCTCTGTCCCTGGTGGTGCCTTCCTCCTGGGGTTGGGGCTCCTTCCCCACAGCATCCCCATCTCCGGACAGTTCGGGTCCCCCCCCTTTCAACACCGGGTCAGGGTTTCCCTCCCAGACATCGCCGTCCTCATGCCTAGGCTGGCATTAGGCTTCTCTGCTGCTAGACAGGTCTCTTTGCCAGAGCGTGCCTGCCCCCTCACACCCACCCGTCTGCCTGTGTCCTCTTCCCCAACACTCTTTTTTTTTTTTTTTTTTTTTTTTCCCCCCCCGGGACTGGGGAGGGGGAGCGATGCTGTTTTGGTTTGCGTCCCTTTGTGTAGGGTGCTGTTGTCCTGGCGTATCTCCTCTCTGGCACTGGAGGTCCTGAGGACGCTCATTTGACACCCACAGCACTGTCCCCTGTCACAACCCCTGGCTTTCTTCCTCAGGGCAGTCCCTATGTCCCCGTTACGGTGAGGGGACTCGCATGTGCACAGTGACAATCCTGTTCCTCAGTTGGCTGTATGAGGACAATTACATGTGTCTCTCATCTCCATCCCAAAATACAAAAGAGTCTTTTGGCCCCATGTGTCCAACCTTGTCTCCCTCTGACTTTAGGCTTCAGCTACCAGAACTCAGGCCACGTATGTCCCCTGGACTCAGCCTCAGTTTCTCTGGGTAGTGGTTGGTACAGGTCTTAGGAGGGAGGGTTCCTTGGAAATGTCTGTGATTGCTCAGCTCTTTAATCTATCTCCTTTGGAGGTTTCTAAGACCATCTTTATGTTTTTATCTGGAAAATTCTCCCTCGTCTGTGATGGCAGGCACAAATCTCATACTAGAAAGGAGGATTGATTTACTGCTGCGCTCTCTTGGATGTGGGTAGTGGATGCTGTTCTAGGAGAATATTCAGGTGGTCAAATAATTCAGAAACCTGATCCCTTCCTAAATTAATATGCTTTTAGGGCTCAGAGACACCTATTTCTCCAGTAGATTAGTGGATGTTTCCTAGAGAGTGAAAGGGATTTAGGCTTAGTTTTTGCAGAAACAAATAACACACCAAAGAAAAAAATCAGAATTGTATTTCTAGCTTGCCTGACAATGGAGTGAAAGCTTCCAAATGTAGTTCAACACAGCACTGTCTTTCTGAGTCAAAGGATGTTCCAAGTGCTTGCTGCTCAGAGCCTTGCCCAGGAAGCAGGATAATGAATTTAATCAGGCTTTGATCACTGGTGCTATTAGGAGCCCTGAAGAAATGGAAATCGGTGGGATTCTTCTGAGTTTCATTTGTGGCCTCTTAGGGACAGTTGTTGCTTTGTGGCAATTAGCTTTTTTTTTTTTTTTTTTTGGTAGCTGTCTGGGTACTAGGAATCTGGCAACTTTTTTAGGCACTGGATCAGGACAATGTAACTTTTGGAGCACTTGGCTGTGAAATATTTAGGCAAAGGGAGGAAGGCAAGCAAGCTGAGAGTTCTGCATGAGCACTAAGCTAGTAATGAGATTATATCAGATGCACATTATGAAGAAATTGCTGCTAGAAAGGAGGGCAGTATCCTGCAGGGCTGGGAAGGGGGTTAGAAAATTTCAGCTGTGACCTCCTCACCCTCAGACAGGCATCCAGGATTTCCCAACAAATTCTTGCTAGTTGATTTTCCTCCACCTCTCTGCCACTGATCTCAGTCTGCGTTTGGGTGAGCCTCGTGAGAGCCCAAGAGGGTTGGTGGCTGGTGTGGCCATGCTGCAGAGCAGGCTGTGAGCTGAGGTGGCTTTGTTTGCTCAACACGCGAGCAGCTGCTCATCCTGGTCTGTGTTTGGGATATGATGTTGGTGCCCTGGTTATATGGGAAGTGTAATCGCTTATGTGCTTCCAGCAGATGGGTCTGGACAGTTGAGGAATATTTTCAGGAGTACCTTTGGACTTTGTTAGAAATTTGGGGGGGAGGTGTTTAACGTTTGGCTTCTGGACCACGGTTTTAGAAGGAGGGATAAATCTCTTGGCTGTATTTGTGGAGCCCTGCAGTAAGAGGGAAAGAAAACTGCTATCAGCACAAACCAGGAGGCTGTGCCAGGAAGATTCTGTCAAAAATACTTGCATTTGAGATGAACTTTTTCATGGACAAATCAAACAAACAACCATTTTATGCAATCCACCATTTCTGTTGACTGAAGAAATTCCCTTGGGTCCATTAACTGAGTCTGGCAAGAGTTCGGCCCTGCCTTGTGTTTAAACAAGCTTGTTAGCAGCTGGTGTGAATACAGGCAATGATGGGTCTGGAGAGGATCAGGAGCAATGATGTTAGCACACCAAGAACAGGAACTGGTTTCTGGAACACCAGTTCTGAGCATATCTGTTTAAATAGTGAGCTGGGTCTTGGCTGTCCTGGTGGTCCCCAGCCAGTGTTGAAACCAAGTGAATCAGGATCAGGGTGGGGCTGTGGCTGGTGTAAGCAGGGCCAAACGTGGGTGGTATTAGTCTGACAGCCAAATTTTGAACTAGAAAACTGTGGAGGGGAGAACTTGTGCAGATAGGAGAAGAAAGTGGAGTCACAGAGGCTCGCCCTTGATTTCTGAGTTTTCTGTAAGGCGCTGTAAAATTCAGCAAATGTGGAGATGGTTCCTGGGGAAGCTTTGCTTGTGACTGCTGTTGTCATGGCATTGGAAGAGGAGATGCAGCTCCTTGGCATTGGTTACGTGCGTGTTGCTCCACGCACATTCTCCACGTCCTGGCTGGACGTGTGTGCATGGGAGCTCACCAGCAGTGGAGGGAAAGTTGTGATGGTTCTGGAAGGGGGAAGCCATCTCGCACTGAACAGCGAGGTGAACACGGCAGTGTTGTGTGATGCTCTGGAAACCATAGAAACGGTTGTAAGGTGCTGATTATACAAGGCAGTGGGATCCCAGTGAGTTCAGGGGTTGTTGGAGAGGTGACTCTTGTATCTGTTCGTTCAATGAACAGTTGGGTTTGTACGGGCTGTGGTGATGCTTCTCTAGGCGTCAGTTCATCAACTAGAAATGATCCCTAGGGCTCCGTGGATGTTGGCAGGGGCAGGGGGTAGGCATAAACAAATCCCATTTTTGTGGAAATGGGTAGATCTCTTCTGTTGGCTGTGTGGATCTTGCCCGAGGCAGCCTCCTGTGCTCCTGAGGCTCCGATTACTGGCTGAAGCACCGGCCGATCTCCTAGGACCTTAAGGAGTGGTGCCAGCCAGTACAAAACACAGCTATTTAGTATTCAAGTGAAATAGCAAAATTGGGATTTGCAGCACGCTTCTCCCTTCTCTGCAGTGTTGTTTTTGGTGTTGCCATGTTAATTCTAGCCAGAGCAGCATCTGCCACATATCAAATGTTGAAGTCCTATAAATTGGTACTGGCACAGGGTAAACAGCATGTATTTGTCCTTTCCAACACTTGCTATCTGCTGTGGCTCTAATTGACCTCTGGAGAGTGCAGCATATGGTGATGGTGATGATAGCCCGTGTTAATGATCGAGGCTGGTGGCTCTGAACCTTCTTATCTTGGGACCTCCTGTTAAAATAGAGATTCCAGGAGCCCTTTTCTTTCTTGGGGCATGGAGAGAAAAGGTTTTCCTGGGTAGTTCAGCAAGGAAAATGGGGCTCAGTTGCCTGCTCTACTGCTGACTCGTGTGGCCATGGGTAGGTTGTTTAACCTTTCCATTCCTCAGCTCTTATATGAACCAAGGGAAGTGGTAGCTCTGCGTACCTGCAAGTGAACTGGGAGGACAGATGCTTTCCAGTGGTCCTGAGGCCGTGCTGATGCAATGGGTGACAGGCTGGTCTGTGTTGGTGGGGCAGCAGGGTAGCACTGACTGATTCCTCTGCCTGTGACGCGGTGTTGTGCTGCAACTCCATCAGGATGCATGAGTCCTTTCCAGCAGGCTTCAAAGTACTTTCTTTGGGAAGAGGTGGGTTCACTGTCACTAGGGGATGCTTTTTTTTTTTTTTTTCTTCTTAAAGCATGCTGGTGTCCCCAGAGTGCTGATAGAAATTATTGACTACAAGATTCATGCTTCCATAGCATTGCAGGGGGGGGTTATTAGCTTGGATGCTGATTAATCATGCTCTAATTCATGGAAAACAGTGGGTTTTTTTCTCAAATGGTTGCCCAGTTGCTGTACTGTGTTAAGCAGCAGCAAAGTTTTGCTGCAGATGTGGGTTTGTCTCCAGGCTAGTTAAAGTGATTTTGCTATGTGTCTTTTACCTACTTTCCCAGAGTATTATAAAGTTTAACTAATGCTCGCAAAGTACTTTGAGATGCCTGACTGAAAGGCTTTGAGAGGAACAAAGTATTTTTATTTTCCTGAGCAAATTCCTGTTGTAAAGAATCCTAGAGAGTAGACACACACTCCATCATCTGGATCTTGTTAGTAAACAAATTGCATTTTCCCATCAATTTACTAATGGTAATTGCCACTTTGAGGCTACAGTCAGGTTTTGAAACAAAATTATGCCTGGCCCATTCGTTCTAACAGCTGTCCCTGAATGACACAGAATATTGATGTGTCTTTTATTGAAAAAGGAATTGGCTTTGGTGAGGAAGACAAATTATCAACTACAGATAAACCTAGAATCGTACTGACTGGTGTTGCTCAAGAATTCAAGTAACCAGGAAATAAAAGGTTAACAGACAGAGGGGAGGTGGTATTTTTCCAGCCCTGTAAGGCCGGGGTGGCTGTAGACTTCTCAGCAGTGTAGGCAAAAATGAATTCTGCTGACTGAGGATGAAGGGCCCAGCCACTCCTGCGGGGCGGAAGGGGAGAGCTGCTGGCTGGGGAGCTGGAGAAACAGCGGAGCTGAGCTTGCTGTTCCTCTGGCTGCTGGGCAAATGGAAGAGGAGGGTGGCAGTTGCAGCCTGGGAGAAATGAGGGTCTTCTCTCCATCACCTACCGCTGTTGCCCCAAGCCCTGGTCCCTCCTTCAGTGGCATATGGCTGCCTTTCCCTCTATGGCTCTGGCTGGGATCGCACTGTTTTGACGTGCCGGGCAATGTGCTGCCTTGCCTCTCCTCGCTGGGGTGACCTCCAGAAACACCGTGCTGTTCGCCTTGCTTGGGAAATTGCTCCTTTGTTCTTAGAATATGGTGACACCAGCAGAGAAATGTGAAGCATCTCTTTCTTAGTGCCCCTGCTGTTGCCTTGTGAAGATGTCAGTTGGTTTGTCTGAAATGTGTCTTGGTTTTAAATCCTCTGAGCTCCACTGAGAGCTTCCGAGTCTGGTGCTTGTCTGAGCCTTTTGTGAGGCTGATGGGCATTTGCCATTCATGCTGTCTCTGACCTGGGGAAGGGCAGGACCAGTGTCTTATGTGTTTCTGCAAAATGCAGGTGGCAGTGGCAAAATGCACTTAAATGATGTTTTCAACCTGGACTGGTCCCTGTCAGGTTGTCTGTGCTTTCTACCCAGTGGGGGAATAGAAGACTCCTGGCATAAGAGGACTGTGCGAAAACAGGGGCTTATTTTCAAGAGGATTCAAAGGCAGATTAGGTCTAAAAAGCTGGATGCCTTACAGAAAACCAGCATCATGCTGGGTCTGGAGGCAGATCTATAGTCTGAAGAGCTTGTGCTCTGTATTAGCCATTCTTAACTTTTTCCACTTTGGGGACCTCTAACGCCTTTGTAGTGGAGGTGTGGAAGTACCCCAGGCGCAGAATGCTGTACAGCACGGACCTGCTCTTTCCAGTTGCGGTGCTTCTCAAAATAGCCTGTGACCTGCGGTGAGGGACTGCGGTGCTGTCTGCTGCTGCTGCACCTCTGTTCTCTGCAGCTGCCTCTTCCCGAACAAAAAACCAAGTCCAAGATCTTGCTGTCCATCTTGTGGCAAGCACCATCCCCAGAGATCTCCAAAGGCAAACTTTCTACAGCTGGGTAACATCTCTTTGTGGGAGACAGGAGGGTCAGACCTGTGGGAATGGGCTCCCCAGGAGCCAGGGGTTGCTGGGCATCTCATTGCTATGCGCCTTGCTGTGACCTTGCCTTCTGTAGCATAAATACACAGAGACACACACTCTGCTATATATAATCTCCTGCTACACGCCTCTCCTGGGGAGAAGGCGAGAGAGCAAACATGTGCCAGGCGTTAGTCACGTCGCTCTCAGAGGCTGCTCAGATTCCACCATGATAAGCACAGGAGAGGATCCCTATAGAGCAGTGCTGTCTGCTGCTTTTGTTTTGGCAAGGTCTTCTAGTGTTTCACTTGGCACCATGCTGTGGGACCTGGCCTGATAACCCTTAGGAAGGGGCGCTGGATGCTGAGGATCATACTACAAGGAGGGAGAATTTGGGATATCCCTTTTCCACGGTAGTGTGGGGTCTTTTCATTCTTCTCCTAAGGAAACTGTCAAGCAGGGGAGTTACTGTTGGAGCAGACAGTGCACATGCCTCTTGCTTAAATAATCAAAACAACCAACCAAACAAACAAAAAAAGCCCCTAACCAAACCCATGTTTGCTTTTTAGACTGGTGGCGTGAACAAAGGCTCAGGAGCCATCTGACCAAGAGCTGCCTTGTGCAGTGGAGGGCAGGCTGTCAGTTCTGGGACTAGAAAAGGCCAGTTCAGCTCTTCGGCAGCAATTCTAGTCCCCAGCACAAATCCCTTCCTTCTCCCCATCTCCAGAGCCGGAATCCCAAAGCTTCCAGAAAGCTCTTCTGTACACGGCTGGAAGAGGGGAGAGGCTTCTGCAGGGGGGATTTTCTTGGCTGTTGTCAGGGTGTTATATCTTGGGAAGAGTGGGGGCAACTTTTAAATGAGACGAGGTATCCTGGCGCACCATTTCTGCCAGTCAGGAGACTTGCAACAGGTACAACATTTGCTTTGAGGTTTCTGCTTTGGCAGAAACGAGGACATCCAGAGACGTCTTGACATCTCACTTTGCTAACATTTGTGTCTGAATTTCTGGCAGGGGGGAGACAATCTCCAAATCGCTGTTCCCTCTCAGCCGTCAGCACCCTTCCTCCACTCTGGAACAAGCTGATAATAGCTTGTTTGTGCCTTACCCACGGCCGAGAAGAGGGCTGAGAACAGGCGTGTCTAAGGAGCTGTGCTGTCGGGCTTCCCCTCCTGTTAGACAGCAATAATTAGTGGCTGGAGGCAGCGCCTCTTTCTTGATACAGAATTAGCTGTATTCTCTTCTCCCCTTCACCCTGAGGGGAAATCACTGCATGGGGCTCTCTGATACAGCTCCCGACAGAAGCTGGGAGCTGGACCCCAGGACCTGGGAGATCGCTTCCTCACCTGCAGTCCTCTTGCCTTTCCTCTCTTGTAGCTGTGGCTCAAGGAGCAGCTCAGTGCAGGATTGAGCCTTTAGCTTAAGCTGGGGGGTATTGGCCTCCCTGCTCCATTGTGATTACAAATGATGGGAGGTGTATGACATTATTTATTCATTCATCTGTGCGGCATTCTCTGTACATCCCAAAGCACTTTATGGGAGTGCTTAATGCTACTCAGTGCTGCTATAAAGTAAATACAGGGCAGGGCTTTAGAGAGAACCATCTCTGCTCCTAACGGAGTGGCCGGTTTACTTTCCGCTTATCTGTTGTGTGGGATGACTGTCTCTGAAAATAGTCATCTTTTCTCTTTGCAGTGTGTATGTGTCTTTCTTCCAGTCTGACGTTTGTTAAATCTGGTCTGTTTTTTCCCTGGTAATGATGGAGAAAGGATGTGAAAAATACATACCTCATCAAAGGCTTGCTCATATAATTAGACAGCTCACTGCACATCTCCAGAGCTGGAATCTCCATGGTCCTTGCAGAGTTGAACCGTGCCACAGATCCCACTGCAGAATGGCTCCCTCCCACCTCCTTTCCTCTCCTCCTCCTTGGAGGAGATGTGGCAGCAGCTATTTGGACAGTATGGTGTGTCCTATGGCATGCAAGGAGTGGGGAATCTCAGAGCTGGAGTCCCTTTCCTTAGGCTGATGGCTTGGACCCCATTCCCAGTCAGCAGGGAAATGCTGCGTGCCTTCCAAGCGTGCTGGAAGTCACTTGACCTGCCTAAGTTTTTGGTGTCGGAAACAGACCCCAGGCCTGACTCCTAGCCAAACCCTGCTGTTGCCAGTGTTGTCTGCTTCTCTCCAGCATTACCTGCTTGGCACAGTAATTATGGGAATGGAGTTGTAATGAAATTGCTTCTTAAATCCAGCATGTTAATAGCAGTTCAATTAGATGGGACTTGTGTGATTCCTGTGAAGTCCGTGTGAATGACTGACACTGGGGCTGTCCTCAGAAAAGGCAGCTCAGAAACGTGCTGCCTCTTGACCTGCTCTTGAATGCTGGCACAGCCTTGTCAGTGGATGGGCTTGTCTGGAGCAGGGTAGCCAGATATAGTCCAGAGGTGGATTTTGGTTTGGGTTTTTTGTCCCCCACTATTGATGCTTTTGCTGCTGGGTGCTGTAAGCCTGTCTGTACAATAGTAGCTGAACGTTCATTCTTCTGCTTCCCTGTATTCCTGTGGCTGCCACACATGACTAAGGAGCAAAAACAATCTAGTGGAGTGACTCATCCCTTTAGAGAAGGTGGGATAAGAGCAACAAGAGACAGCAAGCATAAAAACAGCATCCACAGGAGACCTGTGCTGTGCTGCACCAAAACTACCCAGAGTCTGTTCTGGCTGGCCATGTTGAAGACTATGGTCATCTGTGATTTGTAACAGTGAGAACTAGTTAAGGAATTGGCTGATGCAACTTTTCCTAAATAAAGGCAAAGGTGATTTGTTTAAAACATATAATCTGCTATTTCTTGGTCTGTAGGTTTGTCTCAGTTCTAAGCTGTATCTTGGATGATCAATGGAAGGTGAACAGATGAAAGCCAAGGCTGGCTCAGGAGTACTCACCACATGATTGAATGAGATGCTTCTGTGGCTTGTAACCACAGTGTTCTCCAGGTTGCTTCAGCACAGCAAGTTGCTCTGAAAGCCTAATGGGTTATATTGCTTCAGAAACAGCTTCTGGGGTATTTGGCATCCCTGTAAGTCCATTGACAGTAACTACAGGGCAGTGGAACTTGGGTTTTGAGTCTGTTTCCTTTCTCTTTTAGATCAATGAACTCAGCAATGTTCCTGTCCCTGTCATGTTAATGCCCGATGACTTTAAAGCCTACAGTAAGATTAAGGTGGACAATCATCTATTCAACAAGTAAGTAGGTGCTTCCCAACTTATTTGTAATTAGAGCTCTTTGCTATGGGGGAAACTGGCACGGTGAAGGCCTTTTGGTTTGTTCCCTGTTGTAATGCCAAGAGGTCTGGCATGGCTGGACACATGCCCCAGTCCGTGCCCTGCCCAGACCACTCAACAGGACATGGCGGGGGGGTCAGTCTGTCACTGAGATTCTGTCTTGTGGTTTGGTTTATATCCTTTGAGTGATGAGAAGTCTGGTAAGGCCAGGCTCAGAAGTGGCACTGCTACAAAGCTACCTACCCATAGATATTCACTGAACTGGGTAGAAGACAATATTTTAGAGTTCACAAAGTGTAACTTGTCCAAAGCCCTAGGGCTGGAGTTTGCTGCACATCTTGGTTATGCACAAAACTGATGCAGGACTGTCTCTTGACTCCTGCTGTGCCCTGTCTGGGTGTCCTGTCCTGACCAGCAGAACCCAAATCCCAAGACCATGGAGGAGAGGGCAGGAGTTTACGCTCTGTGACCTGATAGGTTACTTGTCTCTTTGAGACTGATCACAGGAACAGCTGTGAAGCTGCGTTGTACGCCTGGCCCATGGGGTTTCTATGGAGTTACCCCCTTCTTATTTCAAAAAGATCAATTTTTGGAAGCCCCTTTAAAACCATGGTTGTGACTGGTGCTCAGAGGTGTGTTCTGTGCCCTGGATCTGTGTGTGTGCAGGTCTGCCGTACTCCCTGATTAATGCTTCATTTTCACTAAGTTTCAGAGGGATCAGCTTTTGAGAGTGGGAGTGTGATTCAAAAGTTTGTCTTCTCTGGCACCTACAATTTGCAGTATCTGCTCTTCCCTCTTCTCCTACATAGATTTTAGTTTCCCACGTATTGGTGCAAAGGATTCTCATTGAGAATGAGCTGACAAAATCTCCCACTGTGTCCAAGCAGGACCATCCTCTGCTTCTTCCCGCTGGGCAGAGTAAGAGCTCTGGTAGGGAGTAGATGCAGCATCCCTCAGCGACAGGGAACATTGTCTGTTGTCCGCTGTACTGTGCTTTGGGCAGGCCCCATTCCTGGCTGGCAAGGCCTAGCAGCAAAGCTCGCTCTGTAACGGTTGGGACTGGTCTGGAACATGCCAGACTGGAGCTGATTCACCCCCTCTCTTTTGCGTTCTGGAGAGATGGTTTGTCGTGTGTTGACCTTTCTTTTGACGCACGAGTGATCTGATCTGATCTGAAATCAGAGCCACCCCCCTTTCCTCCAGCTTTTCATCTTAAACAGTAACAGTGTGTTGCAGGGGGCAGCTGTGTTACTGAACGGAACAAAGCAACAAAGGAGGAAAGAGAGAAATTATTCTGTCAGATCTGTGCCTGTGACAGGGGAGATTGTTCTGTAAGACAGACGTCCTCATCCAAAGAGCCTGTTAGTCAAAAGCTGGATCCTGCAAGCATTTCTGTGAACAGATGACTTTTGTAGGCATCCAAAGAAACAAGCTACCTTAGTGAGGATAAATACTTGCAGAATAGGGCCCTTGTAGGTAGGAGGGGGCTTGGATATCCTGGGAGGTTAGCAGTGAAGTGGGAGAAGAATTGAGTTTGATTTCACAAGCTGGACGTTGCACAAGAATATCTCTTCTGCTTTGCCTAGGGAAAACTTGCCAAGTCGCTTTAAATTTAAGGAGTATTGTCCACTGGTGTTCCGAAACCTCCGAGAAAGATTTGGGATTGACGATCAAGACTACCAGGTACCGTCTCTTCTCTCCCTGCTCTCCTAACACCTTTCCCTAGAACAGAATAACCAAGCTGGCAGAGAAACTATGATATCAACATTCTTGTGTGGTCAGTTTTTATGGGTTTATAATCATGGTTTGAATGGTTTTACCGTAATGCTAGGGGCCCACAGCAATGGAGTAGATCTTGCTGTGCCAAGCACTGGGCAATTGCAGAATGAAAAGATGGTTCCTGCTCCAGAGAGCTTACAGCCTAGGCATAAAATAAGAGGCAGCAGATGGTTGCAGACAGGCAGGAGCTGGAGGATAACAATGATCTAGTGCAGAACATCTGCAAGGAAAATGAGTCTGTCATGTTTTTACAGATTCGGGTACTGCTTTAACTAAGTGTGCGTGCCAAGCATTGGTGCTGTTGAATTGGGTTTACAAAGGTGGCTGCTGCTTTGGGATGTGTCTCCCAAGGCCAGAGGTTCAGACTTCCCTTGGAGGGGAGAGACATTTTCTTGTATTAATACTGCTGGGCTTAAATCCAGTGAAAGAGAGATGTCGCAACTCTTGCTGCTACAGCAGGGCCACCCTTCCACACACAGCTCTTAGTCTTACGCATCCAGAAGATGTGTAGTAGCAGGCTGCTTAGAGACCTCTTAAATGAGGGAAGAGCCAGTGCAGAAAAAGAGGGTGGCTTTGATAGCTGTGTGGCCTTTAGCAGGCTGAGTGTTAGGTAATTAAACTCAGTATCTTTGGCACTCCACTGCAGTTGATAAAGGCTGGCAATGCGCCAGCACTGACTGGTCGAGGGCTTCAACTAAAATACTCACTGGAATCTGCCAGCCCAGAGAGGCACGTTAGGGCTGGAGGAGTGGGTGAGTGGTGCAAGCTTCTTGCTCTCTCCCTTCTTTGCTTTATGTGCAAACCCAGCCATGCTCCCTGCTGCCCGTGTTGTGGGAAGAGGAGAGGGGAGCAGAGCTGTTCATGCTAATCCCACCAAACTGCTTCCTTCTGGTAGTATGTGTGTGTGTGCCCATGTCCACATACGTCTGTGTATACACCCTCCCCAAACGTGTCAAAATTCTCCCTGACTATATCTAGATTATTGCCTGATCTCACCCTGTTTCAAAGTTAATATAATGAAGAGATCTGTTTTCTTACTCCAACTGCATGGCTCGTTGCACTGGTGAGACACTGGATCTACTTGATCCAGTTTCTGGTCTCATGTGGTATGGGGAAAGGAACAGATGTGTGCACCTGCATCCCATGCTCTGACCCTTGTTCCCTGACCAAGTGGGGAGCACGCTGGTCCCTCTGTGAGAAGGGGTGACCTCTGAGGATACCGGGGTTGGTGTTTGGGGCTTTTTGCTTCTTTGTGTAACTGTGTCTCAGTTGCCTCTCTCCTGGCTGCCAGGGCCCATCCTACTCTGCTGCCTGTTCTCAGGCGTGCTGGGTACTCTGAGGGTGTTTGCTCAAAGTGAGACACGTTTTTCGAGCAGAACTGACAGTCATCTTTGCTTTTCATCTGCAAGGGGCCAGCCATCCCCAGGAGGAATAGTAAATGCTGGTTGCTGCCTTGTGGCTGCCTGTCGCAGCTCTGGTCTGGGTGACTGCCCATCTGCTGACGGAGATAGAGCTGAGCCCAGCGTTAGGAGGCAGGTGGTGTTCATTGTGCCTGTGTGTGCTCAGTGCCTTGTAATTACCTGTGAGCCATGAGTTGCACACACAGATCTCTCCTGCTTGTGACGGAAGATCTCTTATTTTCAGGACACGGCTGCTCAGTTCATGCTTTTCTTGAGCACGTGCCTGTTAGATTATTAATTTTATTTTTTCCCTCTTACCGTCAGGCCTGTTCTTAAGGCAGCAATGGCATTTTGCCAGGAGAAGCAGTACTATTGCCTCCTGGTCTGTTGACAGTAGTTCATGCCAGGTTGTGTATGGCTCTTGAGGAGACTGCTTGGCCAGCAACACCCTGCCCCTGGGGCTGGCTGTACCAGGGTATGAATTTGCGTGCTGGCTTCCTCCATACCCTTCAACATACTTGCATGCAGTGAAGTCATTAGCTCCTAATTGTTTTTTCTCCCAGTCCATCCACTATAGTATATTTTAATTTTTTTTTCTCAGTTTCTTTTAAGAAATTATGAGAACCATGTGAAGTAACTTACATAGAAGCACCCACAATCTTGTTGGTTCTCAATACCTGGTTTATCATTTACATTTTACCTGTTGCTCTGAAGGATTACTTCTCCCATCTCTGGGGTAGAGCAGTTTGGCTCTTTAAAAGTGTCCAGCTAGAACAGAAAGCAGAAAACACTCATTAGCTGAATTCAGGTGGGTAAAATGTGATGGCTTGAGTGGGAATTGAGCCAGAATGCTAAATATAACACCCGAACTGTGGAAGAGGTGGGAGTGACAGGAAGGGAATGAAGTAAACCTAAGGGCTGTGAATTTGGTAATGTCCATATGTGGTCACATTTCTGCTTCCCATCTCCTCTAGAAGAAAATCTCTGTGGTTTTGAGGTGAGGGGTGATTAAACTGTGTAGCACAGACTGATTTGCAAATGTCAGCAAGAAGCAAGGGGTTATTTTGTTTGCCTTTATTTTCCTGATGGTTTCTAAAGCCATTGGCAGGAGTAGAGTTTTTCCTCTGCTTCATTAAAGTTTTAAAAGCTTTAAATGCTTCATTCTGAAAGGAAACCTCTCGGCTCACTTGCAGCGTGACATGGTAAATCCCGCTTTCGCAGTAGGCTCTCCTTGCTTGCGTGTCTGTGTCTGCAGAAGAGCAGGCTCCCTCTGCTGTCTGCTCTTCAGAGAGCTGAGGGAAGGAGCGAACAGTGTAACTAGCAGCTAAAAAAATACATCATGAAATGCATTGTCCAGCCCTGAGATCCTGAAAGACACATCGATCTTGAGCTAAAGACCACTATCCAGGTGTCAGTACCACTGTGTTTCAGAGCACAACTCTCAACTCTCCCCCTCTGCTTGCACCAGTGGCAAGGAAATGCTAGTGAGTCTACACTGTTGGTTGACAAAATGGCTTCTGAACAAATGTTGGTGATGGGGCTGGTGGAGTTGGAAGGTAGTTGCTGAGAAGTGATGGAGGAAACAAATGGGAGACGGGTGACCTGCTTGGCTTAGTCTGGAAGGTGTGAAGAACAGTGGCTCTAACAGTGGGATGAGGCTCACAGCAAGTCCCCCTACCTGGGGAGAGGCATCAGAACAAAGAGCTCGTGTTGTGGCTCAGGGAACATGGTAGATACTTCATCTGCAGCTTGCATGGGATTTTCCAATTCTGCTGCAAGTATGAAAAGAAGCTGCAATGTTTCGTTGCTAAGGGTGGAGACGGATATAAAGACAGATGCTGCTGGTTGTCGGAAGAGCAACCAAGCTATTTATACTCACAGTCGTCTTCATCCAATTGTAAGAATAGCAGAGGCTGAGGGTGGCTTTTGGTTTCAGGATGACCTGTAAAGAATTCCCAAACAATGAGACTTTTGCCAGTTTAGGCTGCTTTTTGATGGAAAAGAAGACAGGCCATTTCATTCATTTTTTTCTGTTTTTCCTTAAACCTTGGACTGTTCTTAAATTTCCAGGAAGAAATACTAAGAAATCTTAGCCTGTGTTTACTGCCACTTTAAAAACCCCTTAGTAAAAAACATCTTCAAAAATGCATGCCAGGTGTTGGAGTAAAATGCATCAACAAATAGAAGGCCCAGATGAAAGCTCTAAACTCCATGTCCAGACTTCTAAACAGTTGGGTTAACCTCAGCAGTGCTGAACACTCAAGGATGCTTGCTTATTAACAGTCACGACTGGAGTGTGTTTGCAAGTGTGCTCTGAAGCTCAACCAGGACACTGTCACAGTTATGAAGGTGGAGCACAAAGTCCCTGGGATGTCTGTTGTTCCAGAGCCAGGTTGTGGAGCTGGCCCTGGTCACCCATGCCTCATCTGCTTTCCAAGGCTGCTCTTCTTTCCTCTCCAGGGAGGTGGCAGCTTCTGCCTCTCCTCCCCACTTTTTTGTTCTGGTTCCCTTAGAACTCAGTGACACGAAGCGCCCCAGTGAACAGCGACAGCCAGGGCCGATGTGGGGCCCGGTTCCTCACCACCTATGACAGGAGGTTTGTCATTAAGGCAGTGTCAAGCGAGGATGTAGCAGAGATGCACAACATCTTAAAGAAGTACCATCAGGTACGGTGAGTCTGGAACCCTGGGAGGGGAGGTGGCAAACACCTTGGGGAGCATCTTGTGATTTTCTGGGGAAATGGAGCTTGGATTCACAGTGTGCAACCTGGCAAAGCTCGCAAATAGCTTTTGCAGAAGAAAACAGTGTTCCTTAGCATCTGAGAGCCAATTATGGCACAGCAGCCTGTTTCTTCACAGTGCTGAGCTCTGCTCACAGCTCACCCTGTTCCTTACATCAATGAATTATGGATTGCTGGTACCTGAGATCTGTAAACATGCTCCTAATTCAGTCCTTTGAATTAGACTTTCCAGAGGGACCAGGGAGGAGACAGTTACGTGCAGCAGGGAAGGCGGGGGCAAAGTGGGACAGCTGGAAATATTCTACCCTGATCCACATTATCTGCCAGTCCATCTGCTCTTTACTTTCAGATATACTCAAATAACCACAGGAATTGAAGTTAGCCAGTGCCAACAACAGACTCGCCCCACTGAGACTGAGTGACGGACATGCACACCTAGTCTGTTACAGCAGGCTGGACATGCACACACAGTGAGATGCTCTGTCTCAGCTCAGGGCTGGAAGGTTCTTACAGTGCCCTAACTTGCTTTTCTTGAGACACTAGGAGCCATTTGCAAGCCTCCTTTCCTTTCACTTCGGTGTCAGATGGCTGGAACTGGAGGCTTTAGTATCATCTTCTTGCTGAGCTTGTGTTCTGTCAGAGATCGGTTTTGTGTGACAGTACCGTCTTTCTCTGCCCTTCCCGTCCCTGCTTTTCTCCAGTTCATAGTGGAGTGTCATGGGAACACCCTCCTGCCCCAGTTCCTTGGCATGTACCGGCTCACCGTGGACGGAGTGGAAACCTACATGGTGGTTACCAGAAACGTATTTAGTCACAGGCTGACTGTGCACCGGAAATATGACCTGAAGGTGAGGGTTTGGAGGGCAGTCATGAGAGCTCCTTTTCCAGGAGGGTGGGAGTTGGTCTTTGTAACACCTACTTGACAAGGTCCTGGGCTTTGTTTTTTGTTCAGGGGATCAGGTTTTGGGGGCTCTGAATGGAGCTTCACTTGAGGCTCAAATGTTGTTCCATTCCCCTATCCCAAGTGGCCTACACTACACCAGGGAGATCTGTAAGTCTAGCTCAGGCATGAAAAAGGTGTTGAGCACTGATTTTAAAAATATTTTCATTATTTTTCTGCATGGAGGAATTAAATGGTGTCAATTAATTCTTTGGGAATATGACATATAGTACAGAAATGCTCTTTTCTTTATTCTTTTATCAGGGCTCGACGGTATCCAGGGAAGCAAGCGATAAAGAGAAGGTAAGGACCGTTCCTGGCCAGCCTTTCCTTCCTCCTGGTGATTGGAAGCAGGTGGGATCCAGCTGACTTCCCTTTTCCAAAGGGGTATTGAGAAGGGGATATTAACTGGGCCCTGAGTGATAACCTGTTTCTGTCCCACCTTTCAGGCTGTGCCCAGTAACTGCTCAGGAAGAGATGGTACAGATTTGGTGGTGCCCTGCCCTGCTCTGTTATGTTGACACTACCAGGAATGGGGGGAACTTCTTGGGGGACAATCCCACAAGTATCAAAACCCATATTAGTGCAATGGTGTCTTTATGGAAGGATTTCTTCATAGTGCTCCCTGTGTACCAAACTGAGTCAGGTCAGCAGTTAGCTTTTGCAACAGATGCTTTTATAAACCAGACCAGCTCCTCTCAGATTCTTGGCATATCTCAGCATGTTTGTAAGTTTTTGGTTTCTGGTGCCATTAGGAAAACTTATGACTAAGAATCCTGCCCCTGCAAAACTTTGTCTGTGATGCTGCCATGAAAGGTCCTGTTGAAATCACAACAGTAACTCATGGTACTACATGTTTTGCACATGCACATGGGATTTTCAGGTTTGGGACCACAGAGTAAGTCTACTCCAGCCTGCCCTAACATTAGATCTCTGACATGAGCCAAGGAACTCCCATTTACACGGAATGCTCTGCCATCGAGGCACAGCTTCATCATGCCTAAGTGTCCCTGGCTTGCTGGCTCTTTACTCTCTAGCTTTTTCTGCTTATGCAGTTTGTCTCAGACCATTCATATTAGATCCATATAAAGCCACCACATGCTCATATGTCATTGTAAGAACAAAATAATTTCATTCCCAGCTGCACAAAGGGGTTGTATGTTCTTCCATATCCATGAGAAATCCTCAGGCCCTGCTGCAAGCAGATTGCTCAAAAAGCAGTGGGTTTAATTTTTTCCTCAAGCCTTTAGGGAGAGGAGCATTTTTTTTTCAAGCCGTCACCCCTTCCTCGCCAGTCAGAAGCCAACAAAATGCATTTCTATTCTGGGAGTTGGTTGGACCATCTCTGGCTGGAGCCTAGCTGTCAAGCTTTCAGCCTGCAACACATCTTTCTGGCAGTCTTTAAAGTTCGAGTTGCTCTCTGTGTCTCCCTTCAATTTCCCCCTAGGTACAGCTCAGCACATGGATTCATTGACAAATATTGTGCTCTGCCTGATGCCATTTTCATACTTAGTGGACAGGATGAGCCACTTCACCTTATAAACAGGCAAAAGGTCCTAGTGCAACCCCACATTCAATCAGAGTCTCTGTGCAATCAAAATACCACTAATGGATCGGTGTACCAGCCTTCCCCCAAGAAGTAGGGGTTTTGAGAATTTGACACAGGCTTTTTGTTGCAGGCCAAGGATCTACCAACCTTCAAGGACAACGACTTCTTGAATGAGGGTCAGAAGCTGCATGTTGGAGAAGAGAGTAAAAAGAACTTCCTTGAAAAACTGAAGCGGGATGTGGAGGTAGAGTTTCCTGGGGGACAGTTTTTACTCTGTCTCCCATAACTGGATCCTCACTGTGGTCTCTGGCTCAAGGGCTGCAGCAGTGACTGAAAAGCAAGTCATTCCTGGATCCGTCAAGTAAATACAGTCAGTGTTATGCTGATGGCAGTGGGCATATGCTCTCATGTGTAGATTCTCTAGAGTCTAATAAGGGTTTAGCTCTCACTACAGCCCTTTCTTAGGAAGATACTGGCAGAGTAGGACTGAGGATTTCTGATCCCACATGGATGCTGTTATTCTCACTCATGTCCTTCTCCCAGTTTTTAGCTCAGCTGAAGATTATGGATTACAGCTTGCTTGTTGGGATCCACGATGTTGACCGAGCAGAGCAGGAAGAGATGGAAGTGGAGGATCGGGCAGAGGATGAGGAGTGTGAGAACGATGGTCTAGGAGGCAACCCCATTTCCTCCTATGGCACACCCCCTGACAGCCCTGGCAATCTCCTCAACTACCCTCGCTTCTTTGGGCCTGGAGAGTTCGATCCTTCTGTCGACGTCTACGCCATGAAAAGCCACGAAAGTGAGTATCTTGGAATATTGATGAAGGTCTGGAGGGCAGAGGAGGTATCCTGTGGTCTGGCTGGGCTAAATGAAGTGGGAGGACTGTCCACAGAGAGAGAGAGAGACCCTGTCAAGTGTCTCTCCTTCGCTGTGCAGTCCCTTGTTGTGGATGGTATGAATTGGAATGGATGGAAGTGATGCTTGGAGAGTAGTGGCATGTTCAGAGAGTGTGTGGGCCTCTGGTGTGCTGTTTCCAGTCATTCTTCTCTGCCCTTCTGCAGCCTCCAGCTGCCTTGCTTTCTCTGCTAGTTGCACCAAAACAGATCTGCCATGTATTTCTGAAGGAGGGGGGTGCAGCTGGGCTTTGCTCACAGCTCAGGGTGTGCTAGCGACTCTCTTGCCTTGCTAGGTGCCCCCAAGAAGGAAGTGTACTTCATGGCCATTATAGACATTCTTACGCCATATGATGCAAAGAAGAAAGCTGCACATGCTGCCAAAACAGTGAAACATGGGGTAAGCAGCCTGCTGCCTGCAGGGAGGATGGGCTTTGGGGCTTCTGCTTTGCCTGCATGCCTGCGTGCATATGTGTGATGTCTCCTGATGCTGATTTTTCTACCAGTATGGAAATTCTCCAGTGATCCCATGCTCAAGGACAGCTCTTCCCTCACTTACTGTCTCCTCAGGCTGTCTGGGAAAGGCTTTACCTCTAGGTGGTTGGAGATGACTTGCATTTATGTCCCAGTTTGGGAGGTGCTTGATTTCCTTGGTGTGGCACCAACAGCCTCACAGAGCAGGAATGGACTGGCTGCAGGAAGCCATACTCCCCTGCCCCCTTCCTGGGGCCAGTCCTGTTCCCTGGCAGCAATTCTGAACTTCCCAAAAGGGCTTGAAAAAAGCCCAGGTTAGCAGGACATGGAGTTTTTCATGCTCCTTCCAAATCTCCTCTAAACCATAAGGGAACAAATCCAATGCTTTGACTTATTGCTCTGCAGAAGGTCCAGCTGGAGCTAGAATCAGTTTTCCTGGGCATCTCTCTAGACCTCTCAGGATGTTGTTTTTTCCTGGAACTTGCAAGTTGTTATGGGTCTTTCCAGGCAGAGACAGGCTGTGCTGACATGATTGCTCCCTGCCGTCCTCCCTCCTCCACCCTTTGCCATGCTGCAGGGTCTGCCCTTTGAGGAGGGTGTTGTGACTTGTCTCTCCTCTCTGCCTTGCAGGCTGGGGCAGAGATTTCCACCGTGAATCCAGAGCAGTACTCTAAACGCTTCAATGAATTTATCTCCAATATCCTGACATAGTCGTCTTCAGCCTTCAGTGAGAAATGAAGAGAAGAGGGGCTACTTCCAAACAGAGAATGCAGCCTGTGACACTAAAACAGACACTGTAGCAGCATGTGGGGTGTGCATGTGTGTATGCGTGCGTGTGTGTGTGTGCAAGAGTGAGTGTGTGGCACTGTGTGACTTCCGAGAAAACTAATTCTAGGTGCACCCTCCAACAGTCCACTTGACCCAGGTGGAAAAGTGGATTTTTATGTTACAGAAGTGCCCAGACATAGATTTGAGGGCTTTTTAAAACAAGAAAAGTGCATTGTTTCAGCACTGCTCTTTCTAATGACATTTTCTCCTCTCTGATCAAGAGAATCCCATAGGAATATGATATGTGGCACTGTATAAAAGGGGTCGCTCTAGATCACATTCAGTGAGAGTGAAGCAGTGCCTGATTCCACAAACTACTACTTTTTTTTTTTTTATTGTACTGTATTTACCAGAAAGACATACAAGCCCTTTTATTTCCCTCTTGATAGGAATTGGAAGGAAAATAGCTCACCATTTCAAGGATGGAAAATATTACTCTGATAAGGAGGAGTCGCTGAACTTTAGGTAAATTCAGACTGGGACACTTTATATTTTTTGGTTAATTTAAGTAACAAAACCTTTTTTTGTAACTGCACTTGATTTACAAGAAAGACGAGGGAAATGAACATCTACCAAAGATGATCGCTTAAAAAGGTGTAACTCCTAGAACCTAAAAAAAAATCAGTGTGAGAAGTAGTAGAGGCATTGAACAACCTCAGATAATAATGTGCTTGGACCCATTGTACTTTAAATTGGCCAGCTATGAAGATTTCATGGAAAAAAAAAAAAAAAAAAAGGCATTTTGTACCTGTAGATATGGGATAGTATTTGACTATCTGGAACGTTTCCCTGTCACACCTCAAGTCAGGAATTGCCGTGTCTTTTAGATGACAGCTTCACATCGCAGTTCTGCCAGTGTTAATCTAGCTAATGTTCAGTCTTCCTTACTTGCCCGATCTGCAACAGGTACTTGAATTTGTTTCCTGACAGAGGTTCTTTGGTTAGTTGGTTTATTTTTTAAATGGCAATGTGACTTGCACACAAAGGAATTGGACTCGCTACCAGTGGGGAGTGCTGGGAGCTGTGACTGTGGAGCAAATTCCACTGCTCAAGAGGACTCAGGACTTGAGCTGTGATTGTTTTTACTCTTCTCTGCTCCATACCCCTCTCTAGAGCGACAGTCAAGGAGTGGAAATGTTTGAACACTTGCGCCAGATTATTTTCCCCCCCTAAGGAATTGGAACTGATTTGCGTGACTGAATAATGTCCTGTTTTGTCTCCAGAATGCTTGTAATATTTTTCACAGCCAAGCTTGTCAGACTTGCTTTGGGTTTTGTTAGCTCTGCTGCACAACAGTTACAGATCTTTTGGTTCTTTTTTTAATTTTCTTTTTCTTTTTAAGCAGGATTTAGAGTTTTGAACAAACCTCTTGCAGTTGAAACATGTTGCTTATCTGCCTTGAAACTGTTTTCACATATGCCTTTGTTTCGGGAATAAGCTGTTTCGAATGTCTGTCCTGTGCTGTAACGCGTGCTACAGTTTGCTGTGTGGAATTTGGTCCTTTTGAGAGATAACTGGTGCTCATCACATCCTGGTAATTTCCCTAGACTAACGCTAGCTCTGGTCTGGATTCTGAATGTGGGCTTGGGTTTTTTTATGTTCATACCCACATTTGTGATGTGAATCCAACAGGTCTCAACTTTGAAGGGGACAAAAGGGGGCTAAAGTTTCAGCCCATAAGAGTGCACTGTAAATAGAGTCTTTAAGAAATCAAAAACTAATATTAGGGGTCATAATGAGATATGAATCTTTTTATTCATTCATGGGTCATTCCCTTTGACATGGGACAAATTTCTTCTGCCACTGTAGTCCAGTCCCTATTCTGTGTGATGTGGGGGCTAACACACCATTGTCTGGGAGGCTGAAGAGTCTCATGTCTTAAGGTGTGTAGCTGGAAAAGCCACAAAACAAATGCAGCTATGAGAATACTTTAAAAAAGGGAGGACTTAGAGGGTATCATCAGCTTAGTTTTGTGGGCATTATGTTGGTTGCTTTTCTCTTAAACAATAAGCACTTAAGTTTACTATCAATTAGAAATTAAATACCAATCACTTTTTATTCTTGACAGTTTTAAAAATCTGCATTGAATCTGCAACTTTGGCCTGGTAAGTTTGCCGTTCTCCTTTTGGGAAACTAGCTTGTACCTTTTAAACTGTTTATCTTTAAATCATGTATTAAAAAAATAAAAGAAAAAGGGGGGAGGAGGAGAGAAGGAAATTAGTGAACTGCAGACATCCTGCACTGAGACACTACAAAACAAACAACCCAAAGAAAGTAGAAGAATGAAGCTTGCATAGCTAGGAGCAACAGTCTCATTTACTGAATTTCATAAACAGGAATGAAATTAAAATGCAGTTAGTTCCTGCAGCAATCTTTACAGAAGTCATGATGCTAAGGGCTTAAGAGCAGTTAACTGTATTTTCTTATTCCACTCTAAACAAACTCCTGCTGGAATTAAATTGGCTGTCTCTGGCTCAAGTGATACGAAAAGCCCCATAAACTCTATTCACTTTAGCACTTCCCCAATTCTGCCACTTCTGTCAAGTTGCCATACCGTGTGTATTAAAGTAATTAAATGCAATTTTCTCACTTAATGATGTATTACCCAGGTATGTAACTTTGTTTAACATAAGCATTTTGTATATTGTTTACATTTTGAGAGGTAGCATTATGTTAAAAATGCTAATTTTTGTTTCTAGACAGTATTTTTATTACCAGAATAAGAAGTGAAGCTGCAAATATTTGATTTGTTTTTAAAAGGGACTTTTTCTTTTGTTTTTGTTGTTTTGTTTTGTTTTTTTTTAATCTTGTTTTAGGTCACTTTTTTAACTCAAGTATTTAAAAGGAAAACCCAGCCCTTTCAATTCTGGTTTTACAACTGCTTGTGCTAGTTTGTTGTCTGTTTCTGGTGTGAATTTAGTTCTAGTTTGCTGAATGTAGATATTTCTGTCTGTAGCATGTACCCTGCGGAACACTTTACACTGAAGTGCATTTGACTGAAAACCACCCTCGGCTGAAAGAGTTGCAATAGGTAGGCAGATCACTCAGATCCTGGTCAGAGTGCAGGATTTTTCAAGAAATTGCAGTGCAATTCTTGGGTCAACTGGAGTTTCAAAAAGAAAGAAAAACTTAGTGTGCAGTGTCTCTCTCCAGTGCCTGAAGGCAGGGTGAGTTTGTGTGAGAAGCAAGCTGCAGGATCTGTAGTCCTGCCTGTACTGAGGGTCTCTCTCTTTCTGAACATGGGCCTGATCTGTCAAAATTTAAGAACTAAAAACTGCTTTGAACCTAGAACTTACCTTCCTCGTTGAGATAGCTCCTACAGTGTAAATAAGAGTGGGAGAAGGAAAGCAAGAGTTGCGGAGTCACAGTTTGGGTGCTGCTCTGCTCCAATAGTGCAATAAAAACCACTCGAGAACATGTTGGGTCACCCTTTAATAGGAACCACGTGTTCTGGAGGTACCACACAGCACCCACCCTTTGTGTCAGCGCTAGGAAGGAGGCCTGATATTTGCTATATGTAAGAAGAACGTCAGCAGGAGTTCACTTCTCACAGCAAGGAGCAGTGGGATCCTTCCCTCTGGTCTTGTACACGCCTCTGATTGATTGACGTGTTTTTAATTATAAAAGCCACGATCATGACATTCATTACAGGGAGAACTTCTAGGGTAGTAGGTGACTCCAGATTTCCTGCATAAATGAGGCTGTACTCCCACATCTGAGAATCCTAGTTTTGAATTGGATTATCGTGATCGGCAAGAACACTAAAACACTTGAGTCTTATTTCCTTTTCTGGGAGGAAACTCCTGCTTTCCCCTCCAGAGCGCTGCCACAGGTTCCTTCAGTGGGGACATCAGCTGGGGACTCGCCTCTTAGCCCAAGAAAGGCACAAAGCAAGGTTGTATTGTAGTTATGGGTCATGTTTGGTAGGGGTTGTGTCTTAGCCTTGACGGACGGATGCCTCCCAGTCCTGTGACTACTATGCAGTCTTTATAGATGCCTCCCTTCAAGCTGCACAGAGGTCAAAGTGTTTAACCTCAAGGTGGTACAAACCTTTCAGAAGTCAGTGTGTGTGTCCTAAACTTGGTTTGCAACACTGCATAACCAATCTGAGACAGATCGTCCTTACAATAGCTCCAAAAACAAAACAGGTATCCTCTCCCCATCTGTGTCTTAATGCCCCATTGCAGGTTTGCCTGTCAACTTCCCCTACTTCTGCAGAGCCATTCTCCAGTATCCGTATTAGCCACTACTGATTTTCCTTGCTCTTTGAAACGAGTATCTATCTTGTGTAATAGCGATGGCAAAGCTCGGGGAACCAACTGCTGGTCATCCATCATTTTTAGTGGTTTCAGTTTTCACCACTCAGAAATTGTGCTGGTCTTTGTTTAGCTGCACAATGCTAAATGCGGCTGGATTGAGTTGGGTCAAGTGAGCGTATTACACACAGGTCACATGGGTGGGCAGGGCTAATCAGTGCAACTGAAAAAATGTGAATAAATTAAGTTTAATCTAAAACTAAAAAAAAAAAAGCATTATAGGTTTTTTCACTGCTGTTTTTTAAATAGGAATTTTAAGTCCTCTGTGCTTGTCTGTTTGCTAGGAGCAGTTTGAGACACTGTTACTGTTTTGAAATGCATGCATGTTACAAGATGAGTCTCCAACCAGAGAAAAATAAAATTAAAACTTTGTGTACATCTGTTCCTTACTGCTGTCCTCTTTAAAGTGCTGTAATGATCAACTGTTACTCCATGAGGTATGTGGTCATTTTCAGTCTTAGATTAACCACAATGGGAAAAACCTTTTCTTATGTGACTGTAAAATGGGTTTTTTAAGTAAGAACTGATTTTACCAAGTCCTGCTGACTCCCTGGGGTGCAGCTGAAGCTCAGTCACTCACACATACGGGTGTACTGAGGGAGATTAGTATAGGTGGCTCAGAGAGAAAGGTAAGCTCGGCTACCGTGTAAAACCCAAGCTCCTTCTGATAGCTTTAGAGATGAGAACTTAATCCTAGTGTTCAGACTCAAGAAAAGGAAAGTTCACTACAATAGAGAGTTTTATTTAAAAAAGTTCAAGCAGATCGGGATGTGAAACACATGAGCAGATGTGCTGGGCTAGTCCATGCGAGCTTTCAGGGTCCTGGTAGTGATCTTGTCTTTTTCACTAGAGAGGGAAAGAGAAAAGACAATTAGTAAATCCGCATTTAATACCTACATGCAGATTGTCCCTTCATTAGTAAGCTACAGTGTGCATGGGTAGTTTGTTTGCTAGCGGAGGCAGGATAATCTGAACTTGAAGGTAGCTGTTACAACTAGGTAAACCCCATCCTCCTGCCGCTTCACCCGAGGGGAGCTCCAGTAGGTTCAGTAAGCAGCAGTGCCTGGGATGCTGCAGGGAAGGAGCACCACAAGCAAAATAAGCTGCTTCAGAAGTCGGTCTGATTGCAGAGTCAGGAAGTTAACATTGCATCCAGCTGTGGCAAAGAGCATCCTCTTGGCCAGTGCTACCCATAAGTGAGGAGTCACACTCTGAATACCGATGGGAATGCAGCCAGGGAATCCCTACACAGCAAGAGTCTAACTCTAGGATTAATTCCCCATGGCTCCTGCAGTTCTAGCAACAGCCATGAACAGCAACAGAGAGCAGCCATGAGAAATAAAACACTTAAGAATGGACAAAACATTGCTAAAGATACTGCTGAAAGGGAGCAGGATTAGGGATACCCTGGAAACCAATCCCTTAACTGACTTTAACGTACAGTTTGTTAAATTCTACCTCTGTTCTGTAGGGGAAGAGAGCAGCACTTACATTATGTGTACTACCACGCCCATTCCAGATAGGGCATCTCTGTCCACTGCATTCAACATGGCCTGCGAAATTGTTTCGAAGAGGTGATCGGGTTCCTGAGGAACAGAAGGTATTTTAGTTGGTGTAAAAACTGAACGTTGAGTCATCGGATTTTGTTCAAAACCCAAAGTATCATCCAAGACACTGCAAGATTTTCCCTGCAGGCTGCTACAAGCTACAGCCTCTTTGTTCTCCTGAGCTCCTTCGGGAAATACCGAAGGACAGAGCTTTTCATCCAACCTGTGTATCTCAGGTTCTGCAATTAACAGCAGGAAGCTGAATCCAAGAACCAGAGCTGAGCCTGGCCACCTCACTCACCATGTCGGGCTCCCAGAGGGACTCGCACATGCCGTACATCTGCTCAGAGCAGGTGCCGCTGACCACAAAGTCATCGGTTATCATCGGGCAGCCGATCAGGTCTAGAGAGCAGATGAAAGGTTCGTGTGTTATGGGGTCCAGCCCGGCAATGACTGGTTCTGTGTAGTAAGGTCCAAACCTGTGAAGAACAACATGGCATAGAGCAGTCCAACCACCATGAAGCAGTTCCACGTCCCACATAAATATCCATACAAGGAAAACATCCCACAGATGCTTTTGGTGGAGGGGACCTTTCAGGTCAACCTAGAAGCATCCTGCAATGGTTTTAGCGTGGCAAACAGAACAAACTTGTACTGCTGCAGGATTATTTGAACAATACTCAATATTCTTTTGCAAGGAAGTTGAAGAAACATTGTCCTTAGATTGAAGTTTCCTCTTGCCGTATCACAAGTAGTCTTTACAGGAGCCCTCCTCAGCCCCCACCTCTCTAGAATCAGATCAACTCCAACAACCACAGCCTTCACTGACACATAAACAGCAACTCTGTTGACAGTTACCGTCTCTCATAAAGCAGATTGGAAACCATGCTCATAAAAGTCTGAGGTTTGATCTGTCTGCCTTCCTTCAGCTCGTAGAGATTCAGCCTGAACTTCAGTCTCTGGGCACTGCAAGAGATGAGAATCAGGATTAAAGCAGAAGCAGGTTCCTTTTTCTTTCACCTTCACCCAGGCCTGAACTGTTCTACTGCACGCTGACAGATACCAGCTGCTGACACATGCCTGAGGCAGGTAGGTATTCCAGATGCAGCTGAAGTTACGAAGTCTTAGTAGTGATGTGATCTTAAATCAAGCGCAGTTTTATTTAAAAAGGTCCCAGTAAGGGGAGACTAAGAAAAGGAAAGCTGGCACCCAGCTATTATACCCTTCCCCACGAATAAACAAAGGCATTTATGCTCAGCATAAGCTGCCACTTAGTACTTATTGTAAATACGCCTCTTACGCGCCTGGTATGGGAACACACGGGCGCGCGGGAGTCCCACTTACACCGTCTGCACATCCGTGGCCAGTCCTGCCAATCCAATATACAGTCTTTCTCCCATAGGGAAAATCTTCTGGAAGTCTGTGGTCACCATCTGCGCTTGAATCCCAAACCGCCGGTCCGCAGCAATGGCCACGCAATTCTTCCCCTTCATGGCCATTACGGCCCCGCCGTTATACGACATAATAGACTGGAAAAGAGAAGGAGAGCAGGTACCGCCGGGGCTGGGGGCAGCGGTTCGGGATGCCGGTTCCCCGGTGAGGCTGAAGGGGCCTGGGGGTACCCCCCTCCGCCTGGCCTGTCCCTGCGGCCCCGGTGCAGCGGGGGGAAGCCGACCCCGCTCCCCGCTGCGATTTTGGCTTTAATTTTTCCATTTTGGGGGGGGGGGGGGCACCCCACAGCGGGTTGCTTACGGCCGCTGCTTCCCGCCCACCCGCGGCCCCCGCCCGCCACGGCCCGGTCTGAGGGAAGGCCCATGGGGATACACCACCGCGGCGACGGGGAAGGCCTCCAGGCCACCCGCGGGCCTCGTCCCGCCGGTCCCAACTCCTCCCCCGGGCCGCCCCCGGCCCCGTCCCGGCGCTCACCATGGCGCCGGCTGCACAGACACCGCCAGGCCCCGCACCGCTCCTCCGGCCGTACCGCACACCGCCCCGCCGCGCCGCTGCTCCCGCCTCCCGTCTCTTCCCATTGGCTACCGCCACGGCCTCCCGGCGAGCCGCCGCTCCGTTATTGGTGGTTCCGTCCGCCGCGGGGCGGAGCTGGTTGGTTGCGGCGGCGGTGAGGGAGGGGGAGAAAAATGAAGAGTCATAGTGAGCGGGGCATGCCGGGACGGCGGCGGACTGCGCGGGAGGGGCGGGGCGGGTGCGCAGCTGGAGGCGGGGGGGGGCTCGCACAGCTGGATCCGTCGGGGTGCGCGGCTGGATGAGCGCGCGGGGTCATGGCACAGCTGGAGGGGCGTGCAGGGCATGGCACAGCTGGAGATGCCCGTGGGGGCATGGCACAGCTGGAAATGCCCATGGGGTCATGGCACAGCTGGAGGGACATGCAGGAGCACTGCAGAGGTGGCAGGCGGGTACGGCCATCCCATCACTCAGTGGCACTGGGGGGTCCCTGAGACCACGGTCCCTGTGCCTGCCCAGTGTGGCACCCACGTGCCCATTCCCTGCGTGCCCGTGGCAAGGCCGGGATCAGCGCAGGGTGGCCAGGCTGGGACCTGCCCAGTGGTATCTTCCGCTAGCTTGGCCCTACACAGCCCTGGCACCTTCTGTTGGGCACTGGAAAAAGTTGGCCAAACCCGGCCAAATTTAACTAGAAACTCTAGGAAACCCATCCCACACCACTCCACCATGCACAGCCCTGGTGTGTGTCAGGCTTTGTGCACCCCCTGTCTGCTTTTGCAGCTCTGGGACCCCGGAGCAAAACCCTAAACTCACGCTGTGGGGCCAGGGACACTGGGTCTCCTAGAGGAAAAAAAAAAATTCTCTTTGGAAAGTGCTGGCACAGTAAAGTCACTCTGTAAAGCAGCGAGTCTCGGCACATCCTGGGGAGGGAAAGAGGCCTGGCAAATGGCTGCAAGGGTATTTTTTATTCAGAGAGCAACTGAAAGGGGGATTTGCGCTCTGTGGAGTATTGGATTTCCTTCCCCATCCCCGTTCGCCAGCTCTCCCCTCTCCTAGAGGAGACAGGATTAAATGTTTAATTTAGGGGAGTGATGTTGTGCCAAAGCGAAAGAGATCCATGTGTTTGGAAATGCTCTTAAATGCACAACAGATCAGCCCGCCTGGTTTCAATGAAAACCTCTGGCCCGTGCAGGGGCTGTTCATCTGCCTCGGGACCAAGCCCCGGAGGCGCAGCCTGTCCCGTGGCAGTTGTATTTTTAAAGTGTTTTCCATTGTAAAAGGTTTCTCGCAGGGATGAAGTCAGAGGCCACATTCTGTCTGGTGGGAACACCCCACGTGCTGGGGAGAAAAGGAGCAGTAGAACCAGATGGGAATATCTCCACAGGCAGATTTTGGCAGCGCCAGGTTCCTCCGCAGCCTTGGCCGTCTCGGGTGGCAGTGGGGAGGTGATCCTCGCTGGGCACTGCTTCTCTCTTCGCTTTCCTGTCAGGCTCTGGCTCTCAGATTGCGAAGGCAGCAGCAATCCCACTCCCTGGCCCAGAGAGCCCCAGCACTTCCCCAGCCCCAGCAGCGCTGGACTTGGCCATGGAAGCATTTTGTGGCTCCGGGCTTTTGAAACAACAGGGATCTTCCTGGCACGGCTTTATGCCCTGCATTAAAACATTAACTTCATTATTTCTGGTATGAAAATAAAATCGGGGCAAGTGGGGAACATAAATAGATTTTACAAGACTTTGTAAGAGAGGGGAACTTCAGCAGTGCAGATTTGGACCCCCTTCAGCTTGTTTTTAAGGCAAAATATGGACTCTGGATGGAAACAGGCTTTCAAGTCTCCGCTCCATTTTTAATGTCCCAACATGTCCTTTTGCTTATGGGAGAAACCGCAGTGCAGAGGGGACCACAGGCTAAGCAGAAATGTTTTTGTTAACACCAGGGGCTGGTTTCCTGCTCACCCAGTGCCTTGGAGAGAGCTGTGAGCCCACGGGGAGCACCGGGACCACATCCTGCCCTTCCGCACCTTCTCCGTGTCCAGCTCAGCCCAGTCCTGGGGGCAAGGATCACCCCAAGGGAGCAAGGAAAGCCCCACCAAGCCCCTGTGCAGCTCTCTGCACAGTTAAAAAACACCCTGCCCGCTCCACGGGGACCCGGGACCTGCCACCTCGGTCTGCTGCGTCCATCCTCGGCCGCTCCCCGGGACTGGCCCTGGAAAAAAGTGAGGTAAAACAGCTCATTTCGTCCCTGGGTGGGCTCGAACCACCAACCTTTCGGTTAACAGCCGAACGCGCTAACCGATTGCGCCACAGAGACCGCGCTGGCGAATATTATCGCGACCGCCGCACTCAGCCGGAGCATCCCCGGGAGCGCCCGCGGGCTGCGGGTACCAGAACCGGGTACCGGCACCGGGAGACCGAGTGCCGGCACCGGGACACCGGCCGGGGTGGGGAATTAATCGCACGGCCGCAACCGTGTGGGTCGAAGGGAAACACGCGTGGGCGCTGCGCCCCGCCGAGGAGCCGGTAACACCGGGTGTACGGAAGCGCCCTCGGTCGCGCCGAGCCCCGGTCAGACCCACGGGGGAGGCGCGGACACGCGCGGGGCAGCGGGGCCGTCTGGGTCTTTCCGCTGCGCTGGAGAGGGGCTGCGGGGCGTCGGGGGGTGAGCTGCCGCCGACACGCGTGGGCTCCCCGGCTGCCCGCACCCCCCGAGATCCCCCGTGAGCTCCCCGCAAGGTGCCCCCTTCCCTCCGAGTGGGGACGGGCCCGCCGTGACGGATCCCTCCCGGCTGCGGGACCGGCCCCGCGGGGGAAACCGGCGCCGTGAGCCCGCCCGCTCTGCTCCCCTTCCTTCCCTTTTTCCCCTTATTTTATTTCTTTCCCGCTTTTTCCTTTTTTCCCCCCTCCTTCCCTTTTTCCTGCCTTTTTTCTTTCCACCTATTCCTTTTTTCCCTCCTTTTCCATTTTTCCCTTTCTTCCTCTAATTTCCCTCTATTTTTCTTCCCTTCCTTTTTTCCCCCTTCCCTTTGCTTTCCCCTCCCGGCACCGGTCCCGCAGGCCCCGCCGAGCACCGGCAGGCACCGGACCCCCGCCCGAGGGGCCCGGGGAAGGTCCCGCGGGGCCCGGGATGCCCCGCGTCACCTCCCGGGTGGCAAATACCCCTATTCGGGACCGAAAATGCCCCCAGGGCTGGTCGGGGAGGGGGGTCTCGGGCCACCACCCTAGCAGTGCCGCGGTGATGGGGGAACACGGGGACCGGGCACCGCCGCCCCGGCTCAGATTTTGGGCCCATTCCAGCTGCTTTTAGGGCGCCCTCCTTTTCTGCCGAAGCCCAACGGGGGAGCGGGGGGGGATGGCAGCAGCGGGGCTCTCCGCAAGCACCGGGGCACCGTCGCAGCGGTGTCCCCCGGGGCGGCGGCGGCGGGGGGGGGCCGTGTCCCGGCGGGGCGGGGCGGCGGGGGGGGGGCAATCTCGGCCCCTCACTCCCCTCCTCCGCAACACCCCAAAGGAATGAGGTCACGTGAGGCGGGGCGGGGCCTGGCGGCGGCTGGAGGAGGGAAAAAATAAAAAAAAAAAAAGGAGGAAAAAAAAATTAAAAAAAAAAAAAGGAGGAGGAAGGAGGGAAAAAAAAAAGGGAAAAAAAAAAAAAAAACCGAGCGAGAGAAAAAAAAGGGCCCCGGCCGCAGCGCCGCCGCCGAGTCGAGCCGAGCCGAGCCGAGCCGCGCCGACCGGCGGGAGCGGAGGGGCGGCCGCGGGGCCGCCGCTGCCGCCGCCACCAGGTAGGGACGCGGCCCCGGGCCCCCCCCCTCCGCCTCCCTCCCCGCCGCCGCCGCCGCCGCCGGGCCCCCCCCGCGCCCTTTTCTCTCCGCGTTCAAGATGGCCGATGGCCGCCGCCTCCCCCCGCTTTGTGCGGCGGCCCCGCTCCTGCCCGGGGGGGGGCCCTGACCCCCTCCATTCCCCCCCCCCCCCCACGGCGGGCACCGGCGAGGGGCAACGGAGCTCTGACAGTCCCGGCTCCCGACGCCCACCCCCCCGCTCCCCGGGCCCGGCGCGACGTAGAGCGGGGCAGTGCGGTACGGCCCGGGGGGGGGGGGGGGGGCCGCGGCGGGAGCCCCCCCCCCCGCGGGCGGGCGGAGGGGCCGGGCCGGGGCCCCGGGGCGGGCTGTCAGCCGGCCCCGAATGCAAAGGGCTGGGGGGCACCGGGAGCGCCCCGGGTTCACCGGGGCTGCCCCACCCCCGGCCCCAAATCGATGTCGTGTGTGTGTCGTGTCCCCCCCCCCGCAAAAAGAAAAAAAAAAAAAAGAAGCGGGAGCTGCCCGCGGCGCCGGGGTGGCCCCCCCTCCCCGCCGGGAAACACCCCCCCGGGGGCACAACGCGGGGTCACGCGTGTCCGTGCCCGTGGCGTGTCCGTGCCAGGCGGGTGTCACGCACGCCGGGCGGCCACGTCCCGCCGCGGGGACGGGGGCTGAGTGTGTCCTTGTGCCTACACGGGTGTGGGGACACGCGTGTCCGTGCCCTCCCCGCGGTGCTTCCTTCTGTGTGTCCCCCCCTCCCGCCGTTTCGCTCCTCGGCAGCGACCGGTCCCCGCGTCCCGCACCCCGGGAGGAGCGTGGGGGTGGGGGGTGTCTCTCGTCGGTGGGCGCGGGTTCACGCTCCGGTGCCTTTTTGTCGTGTTCCCGGTGCGTGGGGTGGGGTGGGGAGGGGGTGTCCGTGGCCGCCGAGCGGGCAGTGCCGGGGGGAACCGTCCCGGTTTATTTCCCGATCTTGCCGCCGGCGGTGGGTCCCACGGGGAGGGGGCAGCCGGTCGGGTCCAAGTTACCGGTGACTTTGAAACGTCCTTCCTCACCCGTGCCTGGTCCCGGGGGGATTTGGGACACACACACACACACCCCCCCCCACTGTGCCGGGCCACCGCCCAGGGAGACAAAAGACCCCGAAAGTCGGGGCGGGGGGGGGGGGTGCGGGGCAGCCGGCTGCGGGCGGCGGGACCCGTTCCGGCGGCGGGACCGGGGCAGCGGGCGCCGCTTGGCGGGACGGGGCGGCCCCGAAGGCTCCGGCGGGGACGGTGCTACGGCCGGCTCCGGTGCCCGGGGAGGGGAGTGGGGGGGGGGGGTCCGGGGCTTTGTTTCTGCCCCCGCGGCAGGAAATCGCCGTTGTTATCACCCGGTTTATTAGAACCGGTTTGCGCCGGTGGCTCAGCCTCCCCCCCCCCCTCCCGCGGAGACCCGGGCCGCCATTGGCGGCTGTGAGCACCAAAAGCGGCAAAATCCATCCAAAATGCAGCCGTGGGATCCTGCGGCCCGCCGTGGGCAGCTGGTGCCCGGTGGAGCTGCCCGGTCCCCTGGCAGGGGTCGGTGCGGGAGCCCCGGGGCTGGGGACCGCGGCCCCCCCCCCAGGCATTCCTCCTGGCCGGCGGGAGTCTGGCCGTGGCCCCCCATCACCTGTGGGCTACGGAGGGCTGAGGGCACCTGCTCGGGTGCAGCAAGGTGCAGGGCACCCCGGGGTGCTCACCCAAGGGATGCCCAGGGGTGAGAGCTGAGCCTGGGGGGTGTGGGGGCTTCCCAAACACCCTGGTGCCCCGACCCCCTCCCTGTAAGGAGACCCTGGGGCTCAGCTTGGCCCCTGCCCCTCCAGCACAGGGGTGTCCTTGAGGTCCCCATCCCCATAGCATCCCCATCCCTGCAGCATCCCCATCCCCACGGTGTCCCCCATCCCTGCAGACCTGCCTCCGGGGACTCCACGGTGGGTGAAGGAGATGAGAGACCCAGACTGGAGCCCGGGAGAAGCACCGCAGGGAGCAAGCGGGAGCCTTAGGGCGGCTTCCCCAGGGCAGGCGCCTGGCACGGACCCGGTGGTGTACAAACACACCTGCACGCACCACTCCATCGCAGAGCCCCGAGCACGCACCCCTGCACGCGCAAAAAAAAACCCACAGCCTCGCACGCACAGCCCTGTGCGCACCCACCCGGCGTGCGCACCCCCGCACGCGCACACGCTCCCGTGCACGCACGCGCACGCGTGCAACCCTGTTTTGCTCCCTGGGTGCGGGGTTCACCCCGTTCCTCGCCCGGTCGTGGTACCCGTTGTGCCTTCGGCGGTTGTCTCGGCCGTTGTCCGGTTGTCAGCTGTGGGGTGTCTGCGAAGGGCCTGGCCCCGTGTCAGGCTGCCGGTGACAGCGCTTCGTACCTGGCCCCGTGCGAGCGCCTGTACCGTAGGGGTGCAAGCGTGTGCGTGTGTATCTTCGCCCGTGTGCATGTAGGGGATACGAGCATGTAGGTGTCGTATGTGTGTACACACACGTGCGTGTGTGTCTCCCTCGGGGTGGGTGGGGTTGTGGGTACGTACGGGTGTTGCTGTCGGCACACCCCGGCTCTGCCATTGCGCCCACGCTCATTTACACAAACCCAGGGTTTCTTCTCCCCTTTCCCCCTCGCCTCGGATGGTTGTAATAATATTCTGGCTCCTCTCCAAGTATCGGGGTTGCCATGGAAACAATAAAACTGCAGCGATTTCGGGCTCCAGCTCTACCGTCTCCCATTGTAAACGTGGAAGTGCCGGAGCGGGCAGGCAGCGATTCCCCCACGTCTGCGCCCCACGCCGGGGGACGCTGCCCGTACCTTGTGTGCACACCCGGCCCTGCACACCCACACACGCAGGTGCTGCGGGTGCTCCTGGCCGTGGGCAGGTGGCCAACACCGGACTCGGGAGTTTCTATAGAAACCGCGAGGCAGTGGCTGAAAATGCCTTTTCCATCGAACAAAACAAAAATACACTTTGGGTGTGTGTGTGCGTGCACAGCCCGGGGAGCTGCAAGCAAGGGGCTGGCTAACAGGGTTGATTTGTCCCCTCTCAGAGGTGACTTGGCATGGTGGGGACCCACTGGGGCACCCCCAGGAAGATGTAAACATGAGGCTAAGGGAGCTGGGCAGTGACCAGGACCAGGACCTGCGTGGGGAGGTGTGTGGGTGCTGCTTGCGCACCCCCGGGGATGGCAGGGTGCAGGGCTGGGGCTGTCCCAGTGCTCTCGTGGCAAAGCATGGCACATCAGGGCGAGTGTCAGGCACCCCCACCCTGCTCTGGATTTGTTCCTTCATGGGTGAAGTGGGTCCCACGGGTCCCGTCCTTGCACGAAGTGGCCATTAATGGTGGCCCTGGGTGTTTCCCTGCAGGGAGGATCCACCGCGGCGCTGCTCCAAAATGCACAGGACCACCAGGATAAAGATCACCGAGCTCAACCCCCACCTGATGTGCGCCTTGTGCGGCGGCTACTTCATAGACGCCACCACCATCGTGGAGTGTCTGCACTCCTGTGAGTGTCCTGGGCTCCCGGCCGGGGCCATGCTGTACCTGGGGTACCCCGAGCCCCGGGAAGGGTGGCCGTGCTGCACCAAGACCCTCCTGCGGTGCCCAAAACCATCCTGCATCAGGCATTGCTGCCGCATGGAGCTGTGGGGTCATGGATGGGGGCGAGCAGGGGTCCCAGCCCCGAGCCAGTGCGGGGGTGAGGGCTGCTTTGCTGGGCTGGCACAGGGGCTCTGCCCCCTCGTCCGTCTGTCCATCTGCTCATGCCGAATCTTTCCCCACAGTCTGCAAAACCTGCATTGTTCGGTACCTGGAGACGAACAAGTACTGCCCCATGTGTGATGTCCAAGTGCACAAAACCAGACCCCTCCTCAGCATCAGGTGAGCTTTGGGGGCTCCCCGCACGCCATGCCTCTGTGTGGCACCAAGCCCCGGCCCCGTGTCGGTGCAGCCTGTGCCTGCTCTAGGGTGCAGCCCTGAGCACCCTGAGATGGGGAGCAGGGCTCTGCGGCCAGCCCAGGTTCACGATGGTGCAGCTGAGCAGGGACCGTTGTACCTCTTGTGGCATGAAACCTCTCTGCTCCTGACCCCGCACCCACAGCAGTGGGGATTTGGGGTGCTCTCCGGGTGGAAGGGGAACAGGGAGAGTGGGAAATGCCACCATGGAGGGAACAGGACCCAGGGACATCTCTTCTGTGGCAGGAGGAGGAGGCTGGGGTGGGTGCCAGCCAGAGCAGGGGCTGCCTGTGCCCATCCCTGCGCATCCCAGACCACAGACGTCCATCCATCCGTCCCTGCAGTCCCACCGTGCGCAGTTTAACCTGGGACCGCCTGTGTTTTCTAACTCCCTGCTCTTTCCCCCATTGGGGATGGTGCCATGTCCCTTGGGGGATGCCAGGGTGGGCTCACGGCAGCACAGGTGAAAGGGTGCCCGGCCACGGTGGTGTTGGCTTCGTGCCGGCTCTGCCCCGGCCCCGCGTCTGGCTGGGGAAAGCCAGACACGTCCCGTCAGTTGTGGAATTGGCTCTGCAGGTGGTTGGCATAGAAACCATGAAAGGCTGCAATACATCACTCGGCTTTTTTTTTATCCTCCTTTTTTTTTAGCCTCTTCCGTGTAAATCTGTTTCTGTAGTAACACTTTTTCCGCCTTCCTCCCCCCCCCGCCCCGGTTGACTATGAAATATTTACACTCCGGCTCCCACGGCTCCCTCGCCAAAACATCCCTGTCTGCGCGCGGAGACGGATACGCAGCTGCCTGCGCCGCAGACGGGCACCGCGCACGTGAGCAGCTCTGCGCCGGCGACCCTGAACCCCGGCTGTCGTGGTGGCACAGTGCCTTCGCCTCCCGTTTGGTCCCAGCGGTGGGAAATGTGGGGCACATGCAGGCAGAGGTGCTGCCGCAGGTGACAGGGGCCTGATCCAGATCTGGTGCCACAGAAAACTCTCTGCACCGATGAGGAGCTTGCTTTCCCCTTTGCTTCCCAAACCAGAGCCGCGGTGCCACAGCAGCGCCGAAACACCCGTGCCCTGGGCATGATGCTGCGTGGTGCTGAGGGTGCTGCCCACGCCTGGCCACCATGGCACCCCCCCCCCCCGTGGCACCCCGGCCACCACCCAGTGCCACTGTGCTGGGCTGAATGGGGTTGACTCATGCAAGAGCAAGGACCGGCTGGTAATTAAGCTGCCAATCAAGCGGCTGAGGTTGCTTTTTCATTAGCTTGCTGTAAATTATAAAGCAAATTCTCTGGGTATGTATTATAAATAAAATCACAGCGGGGCCTCATGAACCAGTGTGACATCACCGAGGAATTAGGGATAAAAGACACGGCTAGGCTAAAAATAATATAGGGTACGGTCATTTGTTTTTCTTTAAAATAAAGGCCTTACTATTAAAATGGAAATAATTGCAGATATAATTTACTTTTTCACCAGTCCCAGTGCTCTTGCTTTGTTTTTGAGATTTTTTTTTTTATTCGGCTGAGCTGCTGGTTTTAAATTGTGCCAGATGCCCTGCCTGCAGGGTCCCGAGCCCAAGCCTTCAGCACAATCCCATTCCTGGCTCTGTGCTGAGGATGGGACTCGAGCTTCTCCAGTTCCTCGAGTGCATTAGAAGATCCTACCTTGAGATGTTCACAGTTTAGGGAGTCCACTTTGCTTTCCTGTATAGCAACCTGACAGTGGACACTATCCTGCCATCCTTACAACATCCTTACAAGAGGGAAATGAAAGCCTGAGCCCTGAACTGCAGCCAAGTCCAAAAATAAAATTAGATGCAAATTAAAACTTGCAGAAACATTTGCTGATCTTAGATATTTTTTTTTTTAAGTTCTCGGTGTGTTTTTGTAATCATTTTGACTACTGAAATGGATCCTGGCCCCCAAATCCTGCTGTCATCATCCCTAGCAATTACAAGGATTTTTGAAATGGTTTTCTTTTTTTTTCCAGAGTTAACCCTTTGCAGTGAGCGCAAGGGCGGACAGGTTTGCCTGCGAGACAGGGTTGTGGCATCGCCATGGGATGGAGAGTTGGGGCTTTGTGCTGGGAGTTTCCCAGGAGGGAGGTGTGGGAAGTGCCATTTGGGCTGGCCAGGGGCACATGGTGCAGGGCAGCTTTCAGCAGCCCGAGGAAGCAAGCTGTTCCCTAATCCAGCTGATTTCTCTCTCCTTTCCTATTTCTTTTTTTCCCCCAGGTCGGACAAAACCCTACAGGACATAGTGTACAAACTGGTCCCGGGGCTTTTCAAAGGTACAGCCATGGACAATTATAATTGTGTGGGTTTGGGGTTGTTTGTAACTCGCTCCCACCCACCAGTGAAACCGGTCCCCCGGATTTTGCACTGCCCACGCACGCCCCTGCCCGTGTAATGGGGACAGCAGGAAAATGCATGGTGTGAATGGACAGGGATGGGTCCGTCCGGATAGTGCCCATCCCACACTCCGGCAGCCCGGGGGCTGCTGCTGGGGGGAACCACGAAAAGCAAAGCTGGGAGCAGGAGCCGTGGATTTGCTCTCCAAGTGCCTGCCCATCCTCGGGGGAAAAAGTGTGGGGGTCTGCAGGTGTGGAAAGACTGAGGACAGTCGAGCCGCCATAAAGGCATTCTCACAGCAGCAGATTTGCAGCCGCTCCAAGGGTTTTACTGGTACGACTTGATTGCTCTCGCTAAAGCGACTGCTCTCCTACGGGTCCGTCTGCACCAGGCAGCTCGTGCTCGAGCTGCCGGCGGGGAGCAGGCGCTTGGCAGTCCGGGGCTTCCTCTTGCTCCCCTCTTTGCACCCATCTCCCCCTTGGTGTGATTTTTTTCCCCCCTCACCTTCCTCCTCCCTTCTCCCACAGATGAGATGAAGAGGCGGCGCGACTTCTACGCAGCCTACCCCATGGCAGAGGGTAAGTGTCAGCCCCGGGGACCCCCCCTCACCCTGGCTGTGCCTCCCCGCAACGGCTCAGCCTCTCCCTCCCTCTGCTCCCGCAGTCCCCAATGGGTCCAATGAAGATCGCGGGGAAGTCTCCGAGCAGGACAAGGGGAACCTGACGGATGATGAGATCGTTAGCCTGTCCATAGAGTTTTACGAAGGGTCAAGGTACCTTTTTCTGGCTGCTCCTAAGCCTCTGCCTGGGTTTGGGGTTGTGAATAAACTCTCGTCCTCTCTTCCCGCTCTGGAGACGGAGCTGAGATGTGAGGTGGTGGTGGCTGACACAGCCCCTGCTTGGAGCTCAGTGTCTCCTGGGGTTCTTGAATGGACGGAGGAGCAACCCAAAACCCATCTGTTCTGGTTCCCCATCCTGCATCCTCCGTGGGTGCTTGCTATGGCAGTGGGGTCCCCGCATCACCGCTCCCCGGGCAGGCAGGGCAAGGCTCCTTCCCAGGCAGCAGAGCCCAAGGGCTGCCGCATCCCTGGTGCCGGTGGTGGCCTCCAAGGATGTCATTGGCATCTGGAGCAGCAGTTCAGTTCAGAGGCAGCAGCCCGGGCAGTGGTTGCAGCGTGCTGGATTGGAAATGCAGCAGCTTGGGCATGTACATGGTCGGGGTGGCCAAGCCAGAGCTTGGCTGAAGGTCACTGGATGTTCCCCTTGCAGCCGCTCCATGGATGGCCTTTCTGATGGGTTATTTTTCCTCTCCGCCTTGTTATTCCTCCATAAACTTTGTCCTGTGTTTGCTTTCCTCCCCCCAGAGAGGAGAAGAAAGGGACCGTTGAGAATGGGGACCTGGAGAAGGAGAAGGTGAGTGTGGTGGGACCATGGCATGGAGAGCTCCATGTCCAGCTGCCTCCTGGGCTTTTGGGGTGTGGGGGCGGACCGGAGGGCACCCCCAAACCGTCTGCTGAAGGAGGTGGGAACTGCCCATTAATTGCATGGCGGACTCTCAGCAACGCCTCTCCCCCCGGCCCCCTCCCGCTGCGTCCCCAGAAGAACGGGGTGCGGTTCCTGCGCTGTCCCGCCGCGATGACCGTCATGCACCTGGCCAAGTTCCTCCGCAACAAGATGGACGTTCCCAGCAAGTACAAGGTGAGCGTGTCCCTGGGGTGCGCTCGCTGCCCGGCTTTCAGTGCACTCTGGTGGGCTCAGAGGGGCCGATGCCATTTTGGCCATCCCATATTGCATCCCACGCTGCAAATATGCCGTGCTTTTCTTGGTCCTGAATATCACGGCTCTGCTTTGTGCAGCCCAGGCTTTGCCTCCCCAGTGAGTGGGCGCTGGGGCAGGATCCGTCCCTTATGGCGTGTTGCATGTAAACTGAATTTGCTCCAGTTTCTGGCAAGGGCAGTGCTGGGAGCCCTGGCAGACCCCTGCTCTGGGAGAGGCACTCGGGGATGGAAAAGCCCCGATGCCCCATAAGCAGCTCTGGGGGGGGGCTGGTTGTGCCTCTGCCCTCGTGTCGGGGGACTGACACTGTCCCCTGCCCCAGGTGGAAGTCCTCTACGAAGACGAGCCCCTCAAGGAGTATTACACCCTGATGGACATTGCCTACATCTATCCCTGGAGGAGGGTAAGCGGAACTGCCTCCTTCCCTGCCGTGGGCACCGGCACTGGGGCTTGTCTCGGAGAAAAGCTCGGAAAAGCAGTCCTTTAGGGGAAGGCTAAAATCATTAAAAGGCTTTAAAACTGAAAAAAATTGAAGAACTTACTTAAAAATTACAAAATTGAAAAAACTTAATTGAAAAGCTTAAAAATTGGAGAGCTTAAAAATTTGAGCACTTCAACAAATTAAAACCCTGGATGCCCCCTCCTTACCAAGGTGTTTGTTCCAGATGTGATTTTTTAGGAGGCCGGGGGGGCTGCACCTGCTTTTCTCCCCCTTTCTCCAGGGCAGGCAGGAGGGCTGGTGGCCAGCACCCGGCCGTGCTGCCACCGTGGGCAGCCGGTGATGCGGTGCACGCCGGTGCCGTCGTGGCACGGGGTGCCACGGGTTGCCGGGTGCCATGCGTCTGCCCTTCTCCTGCTTGCAGAACGGGCCCCTGCCGCTGAAATACCGCGTCCAACCCGCCTGCAAACGGCTCAAGCTGTCCCAGCCGGCCACCTCCGAGTGCACCAACACCAGCGGCGCCTCTGAGTGCGAGTCGGTCAGCGACAAAGCCCACAGCCCCGCCACGCTGCCCGCCACCTCCTCCTCCCTGCCCAGTCCCGGTACCCCATCCCACGGCTCGCCCAGTTCCACCGCCGGCAGCGGCCCCGCCGGTACCGGCACCGCGCTCAACGGCACCTCGAACTGCCACCCGCTGCCGCCCGCCGCCAGCCGGTGCCGCAAAACGACTGTCAATGGCAGCACGGCCTCCGCCTTGACCTAAACAATGACGAAACAGGGACTCCTGGCTGGGTTTTATATATCTATATATATTATATATATACATATATAAATATATATGTGTACATAGGGAGAAAAAAAAATTATACATACTTATTTTCTATTGATTGACCAGATTAATTTAAAATGCAGATAAGACACATAAATGTGGTTGAATATTTTTAAATGTTTTTTGTTTTGTTTTTTTTTTTTAATTTTTGTTTTAACTTATGTAAGCTGCATGCCAGAGCTGGGAGCCATGCAGGCGCTGCCGCCTTCCTTGCTCGTTTTCTCTAACGCTTTTCACTCTCCTCCCCATCCCTCTCCCCTCGCGCCTGCTCGGAGCGAGACGGGGCTGTGAGCGTGGACTCCCGGCTGCACAGGTAAGGGCCAAGCACAGGTAAGGGCCAAGCACAGAAGCCAAAAAACTGCCCCCCAGCCCCGCCATGCCCTGTGATTTTTTGCTTTTTTGTGTTTAGTTGGGGATTCTATGGCACCAGGTTTGATAACGTGGAGCCTGTGGCCAGCTGGGACCAGTGGTCCATTTGTTGGCATCGAGCATCACTTGCCAGTGTTGCCCCCCCTTAGCTTTGCCTTGCCGTACACGTTTCTGTCTCTTTTTTGCTTTCCCTGTGTGGTCTCTGGATGGTGTTTCAGGCTCTGATCTAGCAAAGCCTCACACAGACGCTTCCCTTTATGCACAGTAAGTAGTTTGTTTTTTGGTTTTTTTCCCCCCAGCTTAAAAAAACTATGCTTGCAACTTGGTGGTGAAGGGCCAGCCGTACCGGGGGTGGGAGCACAAGCCCCACTGAATATTGGTTTCTCCTCCCTGGGGCAGACGGGCAGCGCTGGGTGCCAACAGCTCTGGGCGCTGATGGGAAATTTTGGCTGGGGGCATCTAAATGGTTGGGGGCTGCTTTGGCAGCACTGGGTGAGTCTGCGTGGAACCCAGGGGCTTCAAATGCCACTGCCCTGCCCAGGCAGGGAGGGGGTGCACAGGACCCCCACGTTGCTGGCTCCCCACTCACCTCCATGGCTTCAACGCCACATTTCAGAGCATTTATTTTTGTTCCCCCCTGTCCTTCCTACCTTCTCCTGTCCCCACATTGGGTTTTTAAAAAAATAAAATAAAAAAAATAAGACTACAGTGCCTTTAGCCAGGAGGCTTCGGTGAGGGGCAAGCGTGGGAAAGTGCTGCCATATTTTGGGCAGGAGCGGCGCGGCACCGGTATTGCCGGCTGCCCGCGTGCTCCGGGGAAGGGACCAACTTTGTACATTGACAAAAAAAAAAAAAGCACATGAACCCCGGGGAGCACAGACCCCGGGGGTTTCTCTCTTACCCTTGCTGGGGAAGGGGGTGAATGACAAAAAATAAGCAAGTGCCTGCAGTGCGCGGATGGCACCCCATGGCCAGGCAGCGGCTACGGCCGCCCACGACGGCACGGTGAGAACCAAAGGAAAGCGGCACGGGAATTGTATGAACAGCCCAACTCCAAAGGTCAGGAAACATGGGATGTTGTTATTGTATTTTTTAAATTTTTTTTTTAATGATTTTTTTTTTTTTTTTAAGTACTTGCACCCCCATCACGGACTTGACAGTGGCACCTTCGCTATAGCACAGCCCTGGGCTCTGCTGCCCGCCGGGCACTGGGGATGGGACCCGGGAAGGTCCCCGCGGGGCCCCTTTTGTTTCTCTCTTCCCCATCCCCGGGCTGGGGCTGGACGAGGGGCTCGAAACGTGTTGGGGGGCTGCATTTGTCTCGACTTTGACACCCCTTTTCTCCTTGTAAATAGGCCAAAATGGACTGAGGGAGGCAGCTGAAGTGCCTCGGTCTGGGGTTTGTGTGGGGCTCTTGGGGGGGGTTGTTTTGTTTTCTGTTTTTTCCTATATGGTACAAACCAAATTGCTCTGTATGTTTGCATCCTGTACGATGTTTTAATGTCTTGTAATATATTCTGATATTCATATATTGTTATTGGTTAAACATTTGTATAACTATACAGCTTTGTAAATGTAATAAATGCTGCAGACTGTCATTCCCTTCGTCCGCCTGTACAGATGCATCCGCCCGGGTCCCTCTGTCCTGCATCCCGGTGGGCACCCACAGCTCTGGCAATGCAAACCCACTCCTGAAAGTCCCATTATCCAGTGGATTATTTTTTTCCCCAGCCAATGCTGAGCCTTCGTTATCCCTGGCAGGGTCCCAGCCAAGCAGAAGGCAAAATTGCTGCCCCCGTGGTGGGGTGAGGCTGGTTTGCTGCAGCTGGTGGCAGCCCTCAGAGCTCAGTAATTAAGGTTAATTGGGGTGGGAGCCAAGCATCTCCTCCCAAACCCAAGAGAGGACTCAACATCCCCGTGGTCCCGAGCTCCCGTGGGCTCCGTGACCTCCATCCCTGTGGGGTGCAGCCGTGTCAGGGTTTTGCAGAGAGCTGGGCTCTCTGCACGGCCTCTTCTTTGTGGGTGCCGTCGCAATAGGGGGGGGAGCGGGTGCGCTTGCACCCACACAGCCAGACCGTCTTGTCCTCCTCCGGGATGAAGCGCAGCGGGGAGATTCCCGGCGCCGCTTTCCTGTGGGCCCCGTCACAGAAAGGCTGCGAAGCAAAGGGGGAAGAGGTAAAGGGGGGGATTTTGGGGTGCTGGGGGGTGCCTGGCTGGACTGGGGGCTGCGCTGTTGCACCCCGCTGGGCATGAAGCACCATGCTGTTGCACCAAGACCCCTCTCCCCCCCCCCGGCTGCATGCATCCCCCGGGAATTGGGGTGCTGCAGGAGCACCCAGGAGGGCAACAGCATCTCTTCCCCCCCACAAAGCCCTCCCCTGGCCCGGGGGGGGTCCCCGTGAGACCGGTCCTGCCCCATCCCCGTCCGCATCCCCCCGTGTATCCCAGCCTGGGGGGGGGTCCGGGGGGTCCGTGTCCCCCCCCGGTTCCCGGTCCGACCTGGTTCTTGCTGTGCCCGCAGGCGCACCAGGCGTATTTCTTCCCCGCCTTCAGCTCCACCGGGAACGGCTGCTTGGCGGCGATCACCGGCTGCGGGGGGGCCGAATACCGTCGTCCCTGGGGGGCTGAGAAAAGCGAAGGGATCTGCAAAACCCCCGGCGAATCCCGGCACCGGCGGAGACCCCCGCTTCCCTCCCGCCGCCCGCCGTTCCCCGCGATCCTCATCAGTGTCACAAGCGCAGCCGGTCTCAGCAGCGGCATGGCCCAACTCAATCCCCCCCCCCCCAACACCACCGTTAACCGGGTCACCTTCCCCGGGACCGGCTCCTCCTCCCCGGCCCCGCCGGAAGAGCCGAGGCCGGCGGGCTCGGCGGGAGCTCGGTTGCTCGCTGCAGAAAGGTTCCCACTTCCACGGATGCTCCCACGGATCCTTGAAGCCCAGCCCGGGGCGTCCGATCGACCCCGGGCTGTGGGTCTGCAGAGCCCTTTGGTGCTGCCTGCCCCCCCCGCGCTGGGTTTGGGGGGGTTCACTCCGCCCCCCCCCCCGTGGAACTGCAGCCGGGGGGGTGTTGATGTCCCTCTGCTCGCCAAATGTGGGCTCTTCCCCTTCCCTGGAAATTCATCTTTTAAGCATCAAAGCTTTGGACTCCCACCCCCCACCCCCCTTTCTTTTTTTAAACATTTAACTACTGGGAAAAATTGGCTTTTTTTGACAGCTGAAATGATTTAGCTCTGCAGATGGCCGCACGCCGGAGGGGGAGCGCTCCACGGCGAGCCGGCTCCACGGGCAGGATCCCATCCAGCCCCCCGGGGGGGGTTCACGGCCCCCCGGCCACCGCGTGTCCTGCGTGGGGGGATGCCCGCGGTCAGCTCCCAGCATCCCAGCTTCCCAGTGCAATGGGAGCGAGCGTGTGATCCGGGCGCGTCACCCTGTAGAGGTGTTAAACCCAACGTCCAACCCAAGGCCATTTTATCTTCCTTTCTACAGTGCCCCCCCCAAGGACTCACCCCCAGCGCCCCTATCCCAAGGGCAGGGGGAGAAAATTCCCCTCCGGGCAGCGACTTCCAACCCTCAAGCCCCAGGTTCAGTGCCTCAGCTCACAGCATTACTTGGAGACTTCCAAACATCCACCTCTGCACATTTTTAACGGAGGAGGTTGTAAATTCTCTGTTTAATACCGCTCTGCAGCCCAGCTGCGGGCCGTGGGTTGGGTTTTCCAGATTACCGGTGGTCTGCAAGTCATTTGGGAGCTGCTGCGCTCCCTCGTTCCTCCGAGGCACAGTGAGCGGGGCTGAGCGTCGTGTCTGTCCAGAAACATCGAGAAAACGAGCAGACAGGGAAGCGGATCTTTTTAGCCTACTTTTTATTTTTTTGAAAACATTCTTTTAATAAAAAGAACAAGGACTCTGGCAATTTCTCAGTCATACAAATACATTAATGATACAAAGCCGTTGTTTGTGTTGTACACAATGGAGAGAAAACGAGGCTCGCTGACTTCCTTACCCACTGAAGACAGAAGAAGGGTAAACAGGAGCAGTTTTCTGTCTAAGAGATCCTGCTGCCCTTAGCACCTGAATCAGTTTTTGTCCTTAGGAAGAAATTAAAACGGAAAGCGTCCTCCCCTTGAGTCCCCCGCAGTGAGCGCGGAAGACGCCAACACGCATCAGTTGTACAAATATGTAAGAAAGTACGTACATTCCCAGCTATAAATCTGGCCATGTAGTTTTCAAATAAAAACATTTTCTTAGGAAAAAAAACCCTACAAATATCTGCTTCTATGTTTATGCTCTTGTATTTGCAACTCGCCGCTTCTCTCCTCACTCTCTTGTGCTCATCATCCCTTTTCCACGGGCCCCTTTGGCCCACTCGAGACCGACTCTGCCACGGGGACCCCTCCTAACTCTGAGGATGTGCTTAAACCCCTCCGAAATCCAGGCTGTGCACATGGGCAGGGGCTGTCCTGAACAGGGACAGACCCCTCCAGCTTCCCTGCTTTCCTAAGGAGTAGGACCAAACAGCTACCAAGGGGCAGGAACACCCCCGGCTGTGCCTACGAAGGGATCTGTCTGCAGCCGATCGTTTAGTTTGATCCCCCCATAACCTGGATCCCAGACCCTCCCGCTCACTGCGGCCTCTAGGTCTGCAAGCACTTTTTGATTAAACTGTCTTGCAGAGGCTGCATCCGCGGATGGGCGTCAGCAGAGGCTCCCTACGGCCCAGGCAGGTGCTAAAACTTCGCATTTGCTGCTTAAATTAAAAATACAAACCAGACCCTGGAGGGGTTTTCTGCGCTTTACCCTTTAGCTGTGATATCACATGTAATTTGGAGCGCAGTCACAGATCGGCGCTGCTGGGCAGGATATTGATGAGTTTTCAAAATTAAAATTATAATCGTCAACTAAACAGAGTTTTTCCATTTTCCTACTTTTTAACCATTGGTAGCACAAACCAATGCCCTCAAATTATGATAAATTTTGAAATATCAGTTAAAAAAAAACCCACATAAAACTTCCCTCCCTCCATCAGGCCAGACATTACTCCAGTTTGAGCAGCGGGTTTGTGGCAGGGAGCTGTGGGGGGGCGGAACCTGTCCAGGCAGAGCGGCTCCACCACGTACACCAGGGAGGGAAGGGATAAATGAGGGCGTGGGGGTTTGGCTGAGCCCAAACCAAACCCTCCCTCTGAGCGCAACCTTGGCAAAGGTCTCACCAGCAAAAAAAAAAAAAAAAAAAAAAATCCTTTCCTTGTAGTGCTGCTGCTCCCACCTATCTAACCCCCCATCCGCACTCTGCAGCTCCCACTGCAGCGATGCCCCGGGTCTGATGTCCTGAGGCAGGCAGCAGTGGGTTAGGACGGGATTTTCTGTGCCGAGAATCTCACACAAAACCCACGGAGCCAAAGGAAAGGTTCTACCTTTCCTCGCTGCCCCCACACAGCAGCAGTTGCCCTGACAGACACGGAAAGTCACAGCCAGAGCTGGACTGTGCCCATTACACGCCGCTATAAAGACCAGAAGGGCTGGCAGCTGCACAAGTTAATGAGCTCTTGGGCTCTCTCTGGACCCCACGGTCCCAAGAAGCTTCCCTGCAGGATTGAAGCCACATGGGACACCCAGGAGCCCACGCTTCCCACTGGTGGGTACCACAGAGCTGGGGTCCCTTTTCTGGGCAGGGGAGGGAAGAACAAAGTGCAGGAGACCGGGCTCCTCAGCAAATTAGTCCTCTCTGTGCCTCTGCTTCCCCATCTGGAAAACGGGAGACGAGACGACACCTCTGAATTGCAGTTTCAGATCTGCTGCTGCAAAGTTACTATTAAAATTATTGCTACTTCACCCTTTCCTGCAAAGGTGACATCCACAGCCTTTATGACAACTCCCGTTTCTTAAACTAAATGCACAAAGGAGAGGCACCAGGGACCCATTCAACTCCCTGCCTCAAGGCTGTTTTGATCACAGGCACTTGATTATTTTTACTTATGTGGGTTTAAGAAACCGCACAGCACAGCATATACCAAGGGCAACGGTAAATAACAGAGCAGCATGAGCTGCCAGCTCTGACGGACCGGCTGGGCTGGAAGAGAGCCCTTGAAAAACCACTTTGGGCACAGGGCTGCCTGCTCGGCCCCGTCCAGGCTGGAACCTGACAGATGACGCAGGTCTCCTTAACAGCAAACACAAAGCAGAGCAAAGCCCTTATCACCATCTGGATGGGGCGACGCGTGCGCTGGAGAGGGGCGTGCAAACAAACCGGGCTTTAACTTGAAAGGTTTGTGCAGTGACTGGCACCGCTGCTGCGTTACAGCTGGCCCCTGGTGCAAGCCATGGCTACGCTGTCCTTCGGAGAGGTCTTGGGGACAGGCAGGACAGTTTAGACCGAAGGATGGACTTGCCCTGAACGGAGAAGCCCCCAGGCAGATGTCCTTCTCTGCAGCAGGAAAGCTTCTGCGTCCTCGAGCCGATCCACCGGTCACGGCAAACAACCGCCGCCTGTTCTGAGCTCCCGAGGGACACCCTCCACCGCCGCAGCGGGCTGGATCCCCGCTCGCTTCAGACGTATCGGTCACCTCTCACCCTGCCAACTAGCCTGAACATTTCACCCCAAAGAGAATGACACCATCTGCTTGGTATGTCTTCTCTGGAGTCTTCTACTGAGCATGTGAGAAGACCTCATCTCTGTCTATATTGTCTTTGGTATGGAGCCAAGGGGCTCAGCCCATCTGCAGCCATGTACTCTGCGTGGACGGGGCCGGAGTCTGAACCGGCCCCGTCCCGCTGGGGCAGCCAGCTCACAGCTAGAGCACACGTGCCAGTGTGGAAACAGAGAGAAAACCAGGGGTTTGCAGAGTTCGGTGGGTGCCAGGGCCAAGGGAGCCCCCCCCCGTTCATACAAGAGCTGCGTCCAGGGGACACTGGTGACCGGCTGGGAGAGACCTGGAGCGGAGGAGGCCTGTGGAAGAGAGGGGCTCTGCATAGGATTGCTCGGACAGCTGCATTTCAGGCACCAGCTACAGATGCGTTTCTCCCATTATCCTGATCCAAGAAGATGCCATGACCTGCTCCTTGGGTACAAAACCACTGAACATTGCTCAGCATCTTCCTCTCGTGTCTCTCCAGTCCCCATCCATGCAAAACATGAACAGACATGCTACCAAGAGCCAAGCAGTGGAAAGAGGAGAACCATGCCAGAAACAAGCCAACATAACTCTGCGGAAATATTAATTTTTTTTTTTTTTTTCATGTTTCAGGGCTCCAAGAAACACAGCTGAACTAGATCTATGACCCTGCTGCTCCACAGGCATCCCCTGCGTCTCGCTCCCAGCCTGCACCCCGGCACTAACCACAAACAGGCACAGAAGAGGAGGTTTTGCAGCTACCAGCTACTGCAGAGAGCAACCAACCACGTCCTCAGAACCAGACACCAAACCTCCTTTTCCCTTCAAAAAACAGCTGAAAGTTTCCTCCAACAACCCAAAGCATTTGATGACCCAACTCTGCAAGACCAGCCTTTACATGCCAAACTCTGCTTCCTCTGGATGACCCAAACCTATCAACTCCTGTGTCTCCAGTTCACTCTGCACTCCCTTCCTGACAGCTCTCGGGCTGTCTGGAGAAACCTGGGCAAATTCTTTGGCCTCCAATATCCTCCCCCCAGGTGCAATGCTGACTGCTGGTCAATGAGAGCGAGAAAAGCCCTGCAGAAGAATCAGGTGCTGGGGGAGAACTTCTCCTGGGCCTTTTAAAGGAGCCCTGTGAACCCAGAAGGCAAGCAGGGTTCACCTCGTTGACGGGATGTGGGCACACATGGCTGGGGAAAAACAAAAGGTCAGTAAAACCAGCTTCAGATTTAAAAGCAGAAGGAGAAGGCAGAACCATGGAGCCTGTGGGTTACGAGACAGAAAAACATGCAGTTTTGAAGCATGACCCATTGAAGTGCCAAGCCAGATCTAAGAGCTGAGCACTGGAGTGGGAGCTGGTTTTCTCAAGAGCAGGACATGTCTCCAAACCATATTTTGAAGAGACCTCATCACCCAGCTATGCAGAGCTGTTTGGGGGAAAAACAGAACAAAGCAGAAACACCACAAGCCCTTCCCTTTGGTGCTTAGGAGAAACAAACTCTTGGGAGAGGGGAGGACCGAGAAGCCAGCTGGAAAGCTTACAAGGTCAATGAGTTTGGTTTTGGGCATCTCTGCTGATCAGCAGGGGCTATCGCTGTTCTTGGGAGCGGGGGAGCGACCTTTTTGCTCATGAAACAACAACCAACTCCTCCTCCCTCACCCTGGTCTCCCTTCATTCCCGAGGTGCAAAGCCAGGAAGGAGCCAGGCTGAGAAACCCTCCCCGGGCCTCGCTCCTGCCTCCTCGAGAGCATCGGAGTGTGCATCTGTGTGCACTGCGGGCAACAGGACCTCAGCACAGCCACAGGAAGTTAATCCCACAAGACCCTATTCTCATTTAAATTTTGAAACCCTAGCTGTATTAAAAAAGTCTTTGATATTAATATTAATATTATTTATTATAATAAAGAACAGTCAAGCAGCGTGAAAAAAATATATCTTAGCTACATTACCTTAAATTGCCAAAAATATACACATTTTTCTCTTTTATTTAATAAAAAAACAAATCAAAACAAAAAAGACACATGCAACATACTAAATGAGACATTAGCATCAAAACGGGTAAAGAAACGTACCCCAGTGCAACTGAAACACAGATAATCTTTAGCTTTTATTTTTGCTTTCCCCTGCTCTCCCTCTTTTTCACAGAGATAGAAATGTTTAATGTCGACCTTCCAGCAGTGCCCCCTTCTTCTCCCCTCAATCTGCCAAAGGGACCTTTGGCTCTGGGACAGGTTGAGGCGATTAGACAAGGAGCACACTTCAAAGGGACCGGGCGCCTTTGGAAGATGTCAGAGAAATGTGTAAGTGCTATATGTCTCTTCCCCTGCTCGTCCTCTCCAGCCTCGTCCCTCCCTGCTCCAGAAAGCCCTGGAGAGTGGAGGGGCTTTGTACTCAAACTCCTGCCACCAACAAAAACCAATGGCATGGCCAGCACAGAGCAGAGGGGAACCAGGGACGCGGTGTAGCTCAGCCCTCCCTGCTTTTAACAGCGATCCTGCCTACAAAACTGATTGCTCGACTTCAGTCCTCGATTTCCAACCTCTTCCGATGTGTGGGCTCCCAAATACTTTCCCAGTAGCAGTGAGGAGCCCCGTACAGCACGTTTCAGCCTCCGGACTGCAAACACACCATTAAGTACCTCTCACCGACCCCCTGCAAGTTTTCTGTTGTTGCCCAGGGATTTGGGCACCAAACCACTGATCTGAACGTGGTTTTTGTTTGTCCTGGGAGACAACGCATGTTGTACTACAACTCGCTACACAAGGGGTAGATGCCAACCAGCCTTCCCTCCTTCCCATCCCCTTTCTTTCTGGTACTGGCATGTTTCTAATTTCAGGGCGTGAAATGTGGTTAAATTTGGGAAGAGTTTGACCAGGTCTGGACACGATATCAGGCCCTTGTGGTTACAGATTGGTCTGAAGGCCGTGCTGATGGTCAGTGTGACAGCAAAACAGGTGGCAACGCAAATTTGGGACCTTAAGAGTAAAAAATAAAATAAAAATCAAACCCCAGACAAACGCAGCTGGGCAAGCAGCTGGCAGAGACCACATCTGCACATTTAACAGCCACTGTTTCACCCCTAACACTTCTGTCCATCATCTTGCTGACCCAAACCAGCGCTAAGGAAAATCTGTTCCCAAATCCCAAGGACCTGTTGCTTGCCAAAGGTTGGCAGGTACAGCCTTCACATCCACGCAGCCATCACACGCACAAACAGGGCACTTCAGGGCTGAATTTAGCACAGCAGCCCTGAAACAGCCATTCTGCATGTTACTTTCAAGCCCAAGACTCCTCACATGTGGAGGGGGCAGCAAGGCAAGACGCCCACCGCAGAAACGGATCCTGCACTGAGCAGTGGGTCTCTGCACCGGGGCGGTTTGCGTGGCGCAGAGGGGAGGGGGGACAACACAGCTGGGGGAGGAAAAAGAAAAAAAAAAAAAAATTAAAAAAAAGTGCAAGCACACAGTTGTGCCAGAGCAATTTCAGGGACAGGGAGCCAAAATTAGAGTCAAACCATTTGCAACTGAAAGATCTCATTCACAGTTTGTAAGTACCAGGCGGATGGAAGGCGGCACAGCTCAGCCCGTGACTTACTCGGGAGGTGGCTGGGGACAGGGAATGTGTCAGCAAGAGCCACAGTTCAGTGCTCCTCTCTAGGTCTGTGCTGCAGAGACCACAAGGAAGGCAGACTTTTTTTTTTTCTCCTGCATTTCCACTTTTAGCTGCCATCTCCATCTTTCCAATAGCTTCTTAACCTTGTTAAAACATTAGCTTTTCTTTATAAAAAAAAAATTATATATATATATAATATATATATTTCTGAGCAGACAGCAGTGTTCTGCCCAGTTCACAGAACTGGAGGCTGAGATCAGAAAGGTATTTTTCTCTCCTTTTAGCCTTATTCAACCATTGTGGTGACAATCTTCCAAACAAACACACAAAAAAAAAGAAAAGAAAGAAAAGAAAATAAAATTAAAAGGAAGAAAGATATTTAGCAGATGAGTCTTGCCTATAACAAGTTTTTCTAGTACTATCAGCACAAACCCACTGCTGACAAATTTGAATAGTGCAAACTAGTTAGAGGCAGTGGGGATGTGCTGAAAAATATCCATTAAGGTCTGACAATTTTTTTTTTGTTTTTGTTTTTAAGACCCTCAGAGTTTCTATTAGCTGGAGTCTTCCCGCCTGCCCCCAGGAGCTCGGGATTTAACCAGCAGATAAGGAAAAGAAGGGGCATTTGTACGTTTGACGTAGATGTTCCCCTTCCCCCAGAGCTGCCCCACCTGTCCTTCAATCAATCCATCACATCCAAGCTCAGAGGAAGCCGATTTCATTGCTGAGGTTCCAGGCTACAAGACGGAGTTAAGGTCAAAAGGTGGAGAACAACGAAGGGTCTGATGTCCTAGCTCAGGAGACTGGTAATTGTCCCATTGCTTGGAGATCCCTTTTCTGAAGTGCCCAAGACCAGTGGAAGAACGTGGTTTTGCCAGACTGGAGTGATTTGTGGTGGGTAAGAAAGAACAAGTACCGGATTTGGGATTCTCTCTTCCCCACACACATTTCTATCTCCCAGCTTAGGCCTGGGAAACAACTGCCAGGTTCAGATGCACCTTCTGAAGTTGGCTACGACAGGGGTAATACTGGCTACAGCCCCTTTTTGCAAGCTGAAATTTTAGCCTTTGGAAATCTTGGAAGGAAAGAGTGAGAGATGGCACAAGGAGCAGGAGTGTGCTTTTCACGTGAGAAGTACAGCACCGAACCGACAGCAGCTGGCAGAGCAGATGTAGCAATGTCCTTTAAAGAAGTAGGTGGTTATCACCTCCTCCCCATGGACCAGTCCTTACCCATCGCTCCACTGCTTGTGTCTTTTCAGGCTGGGTTTGGATCCAGCTGAGGTGTCGGGGCTTCATATGATGGCTATAGAGAGAAGAGCATCCTAAGAGCCCAGCAGATGAAAAGCAGGTGAGAAATCTCAGCTACAGGACTTCTTCTTAACCTCCCCATCTGGGCGAAGCAGACCACGTAGGCACTGCCACCACGTCCCACTTCCCCAGCTGCGTCACATCCAGTGCTGCCTCCGACGGCACTGCCACATTCCTCTGCACCGTGCAGAAAGGAGTCCTCAGCAGAGGGGCCTCCCTCCACCAAGGTCTTGGCCAAGGATGCTCGATGGTCTCTAGTGCCTCGGCCTGGGGGGCTACCCACAGGCGAACACACGCTCGCACTCAAGGGCAGGGAGGAGACTGGCAGGCATCTGGTGTTAACTCTCTCCTCCACTCTGCACGGAAACACAGCTTCACTTTGAGCATGTGTGGCACGGACCAGGGCGGCGGGCAGCCCCCCACCTTCGCTCCTCCCGATACCAGGGCTTGGTCAGAGATGTACTGTCTTCCAAAGCACCTCTTGGCATTGCCCAGTGGCAGGAAATGCTTCTTGGAAGCCTTGTGCTCATTGCTCTAACAGTATCAAAGTTGACTGTGGAAAGCCACATTCCCCTGGCTGAGAGGAGTTGGCTGCTGGTTTGTTCAGGGTGAGGGGGGAGCTTAGCCCTTGTCCTGGGTAAGAGGAGCTCCCTTTTCATTCATGCTCTTTAAAAAACAAACAGAAAAAGAGACGCAGAGGAGACAGGTATCAGTACTGGACGGGCAGCAACATGAGGGAGCAGAAGCAGAGAGCCCTGCTGTGCTGCGGACCTGGCCCTGCTCACCGCGAACTCTCAGGCTCCTCCGAGATCAACGGAGACACGGGAGCCCCAGGTTTCCCCTCTGCCCAGTTCAGGCCGAACTGGCCCCTCAACCCTGGCCTTTGGCTCCTAAATGTCTCCAACCAGGGCTGGACCTTCTGGGTACAGGTATAGGCCAGGGGAGGGATGGAGGAGAGATGAAAGTATCACACCATCAGTCCCTAGACACTGGTGCTCCAGTACAAGGCTGCTTTACAGAGAGGCTGTAAACCTCTTCACAACCCCTCCTCTTGGGTGCAAGATTCCTTCTAAACCCTGGGTTTCAACATGCAGTCACCTTCGTATTTCATCACGAGGCTCCAATAGGGCCAGCACTGCCAGGGGCACATTGTCCCATCCAAGTCCTAGGGTTAACGGAGACAAATCTATGGCCTGTCTCTGCCTTGCTTCTGCAGCAGGTCTGGTGTGTGTCTGCACACACACACACACACGGAAGGGCACCTTGGGAGCCTCTGTGCCTACCTGCGACCCTGTCTGGGCCCTACAGAAGTCCTTGGAGGTAGGATCAGGACGTGACACTGGCTAGTCAGGGATGCAGCAAAGCCAGTGGAGCATTCTGGCTCTGTTGCCTAAGCAGTGCCCTTGCTCCCCCAAGTTAACTGTAGCGCAGACTGTCTCTCCCCGGGTCTGTACAGCGCCTAGCACCATGAGCTCAGTGGGGTTAGGGTAGTGCTAGCAGCATACGCACCGTTCCTTTCGGGGTGTTGCCATCAGCCTGCAGGTTGAGAAACGGGTTAGTCTGTGCTGTAAGGACGGGTGGGATGCCTGTCCCCGAAGCCAGGAGGCTGTTCCCAGGAGTGCTGAGTGGTGGAGTGGCCTGGGGGGCCATGAGGGCATTGCTAGGGTTGAGCTGCTGGGGGGAGAGGGAGGCCAGGAGAGAGCTGCTGCTGGGGGGCGGCTGGGGGGCCGAGGTCATCAGGGCGCTGGTGCTGGAGTGCAGGGGGGCAGAGGTGGCTGCCAGGAGGCTGGTCATGGACAGCTGGGACGAGCTTGTCATCTGCAGCCGCTGCAGCTCCCTCTTCTGCTGGATTTGCTGCATCATCTGGAACACCAGGGCCTGCTGCTCCTGCAGGGAAAGGTGAGGAAGAGAAGTCAAAGAAGGGATAAAGGGCTCAGGAAGAGGCAACACCTAATACAAAGGAGCCGGGAGACTCATGGGCACACTCCATCCCAGGCAACGCTACTGGGGACAGGGAGAAAGTCCCCTTGATCACATCTCTATAGGTAGAGAGAGGAACAGTCTGTCTTGTGTTCATTAACAGCCTGTGCTTATGACCTTTCCAACCCTGTTGTTTCACGAAGCGTAGGATTAGCTAACGCTCACTAAGACACCTGCAGGCACACAAATCTACTCCGCTCTTTCCAATCAATTGACTCATGGATTTTAAGTCTGTGGTATTCACTATCCTGAATTTCTAGATTGGCTGCTAATTTCCTTCCCCAGCCCATCCCACTTCACAGCTCGGCCCTGACCCACAGGGTCAGTGTAGGTGAGCCGGACTCGGGGGGACAAGGGCCACAGCTCACCTGCACCCAGAGGGATGCCCTCGAATCCAACCAAACTGCGGAAATCACTATAGCAACCATCGACCAATGCGGCAGGCTGAGAGCTGACATTGTTCCCGTACCCACAGGGATGCAGCTGATGACACGGTGACATCAGCTGCTGTAAAGAGAAGCCCTTTGAAATTTGCTTTTCCTGGGTTATAAATAGCCTGACCCAGAAATCTATCCAAAGCAATGGGCCAAGTTCATGGGAGATATAAATGAGCACAGCTTCATTGATGGGAACTGTTAGCACTCCCGTGCAACTCCACCGCAGGGGAGGGACACCACAGGTTTCTGCAGGGCAAGTGAATGCGGTTCTTACACACTCAGGGGCTTGTTTACCATCTATCCGTGCAGCCGTTCCCACAACAGCCTGGGATGGGGCTGCTGTTTTACCCGCGAGGATGCAGGCAAAGAGCCAAGATCCTCAGAACAGCTGCCTGATCCTTCTTCTGACCCCGAAGTCCTCAGCCACCTGCACGTTACAAGTCTCCCTGGCATCTCCAGTTCACCATGTTAATGTGCCCAGACACAGCTCACCTCCCTCAGGACTAAGCAGTTTGGTGCATATCTCTTTCTAAACTCAAGTAGTGTCCTCAAGCAAGTTCCTCTTCTCCTGTGGGCCTCAGCACATCTGCAAGCCCAGAGACCAGTGTGCTCTGGCAGCAGGAGCAGACATGATTTGCATTCAAAGATGGCTGGAGGAGGTAACAGCACGCCTGATTTTGTGGTGGCTTAGCCTTACCATGTTCTCACACCCTCAGGATGTGGGAAACCCAGATTAAACTTTTTCCTTTGTACAAAAAAGTTCAAATCCCCATCTCCCTCCCTCCAGGAGGTGCCGCACCTTCCTGCCTAAAGCTTTTCTCCTCACTCCACCCACAGCAGCCCAGAGCCAAGGAAAAGGCACATGACTCTTGCAGCCCTGTGGGCAGGGGATTCATGTGAAGGAGGAAGCCCTAAATTTTGCTCTCTGCTCCAAGGCTTTCCCATTAAACAGCTCATCAGATAAAAGGTGCCAGCAGGCACACTTACCGGATTAAGCGGCTGGGAAGTCAGGAGCTGCTGAAGCTGCTGGAGCTGTTGTTCGTGTTGGTGCAAGACGTGCCGCTGCTGCTCTGTCAGGGGACTCAGGCTGGGCATGCTGCAAGGGGAGCAGGGCAGGGAATGTGAGCGCAGCCCGTCTTGGTCCTGCATACATAGGGCCTCCCTCCCTCCCGGTGCTAAGCTTCTGCTGGAGAGGGCAGGGCTGTCCCCGCGAGCTCCCCATCCTCACCTGCTCAGGCTGGTGGAGAGCTGCAAGGTCGGAGGCCCGCTCGCCTGCGTCAGCGCGCTCGGAGGCTGGGCGGCCTGAGCTCCGTTCAGATTCCCCAGGATCCCGTTGATGGGCATCTGCTGGCCTCCTGCCAGGGTCCCCATCAGGCCGTCCACCATGGGCACCGTGGAGAGGCTGTGGCTGGCAGTGGTGCCTCCCCCCAGCCCGCTGCCTGCCACCCTGGCCAGGCCATTCACCTGCTGCACCCCGGGCAGGGGTAGCGAGGCAGGACTCTGCTGCAGCATGGGCAGGGGCGGAGGAGTGCTGTGGAAGGACAGGGAAGAGCTGCTCCTGCTGGGGCAACCTGAATGAGGGTCCTGGGGGAGAAACGGACATAAGAGCATCGGACTGGGGCAGCTTGTGAAAGGTCAGCTCAGCTCCAAGGGTGCTTTGGGCAGAAGCGGGAGGTGGGAAGGGGGGCTGTGAGTGCAAGTGCAGGTGTATGCTCAGAGGGATCCCAGAACTCAGACATGCTTTGCTGGATCTCTAGAAGTGCGGCCAGAATAACCTAAAAGCATTCTCACCTCACGCTCCCAGCCTCAGCTACTCTACTCAGAGATGAGCTGAAGAACAGGCACTCCAGAGAAAGAAACCTGATTTCTGGGCCTGGATGACAAGGCTTTGCAAGCTGGCTATCACGTCAGAGTACTGGGACTGTGCTGCTCTGTTCCCTCCCCGAGTCTCTGCCCCAGCTGGCTGGCAGATGCAGTGGCCAGTGTACCTCAGAGGAAGTGGAGAGCGAGTTCTCGATCCCAAAGCTGTTCTTGCATGGGGGGCTCTTGCTGATGCTCAGGGAATCGTTGCAGACTGTACGGAGGAAAGAAGTGAGGATGCAGAGTCAGGGGTGGAGCCTGACATTGCCACAGCGATAGCAAAGGACAGTGCATGCTGCCAGTGGCTACAGAGAGATAAATGGGTCATATCCTCCCCACTGTGACCCCCTCCTGCCCACCCCAGGGCACCACTATGAAAGGGCACAGGGTGATGCATCCCACCGGGTCCCCTCACCGTTGGGAGGCAGGATGTACTGGGCCTGGCTGCCTGGGCCGTTACTGCTGGTCACCACGGGGAAAGGGACAGAGAGCTGGACGTTGAGGAGCTGCAAACGCTCCTTCTTGGCCGTCAGCGTCATGATCTGCTCCTGGAGCCGCTGGTTCTCCTTCTGCAGCGAGTGCAGGGCTTTGAGCATTTCTACAACTGCAGGGAACGGAAGGGGGGATGGGGGCCAGGGTCAGGGGAGAGAATGGCAGACGGAGGAAAGAGGAGAAGGGGATCCACAGGAGGTACCACAATTAGACCACACTGGGGGAGGAGACTGGCCCCAGATCACAGACCCACTGCCAGCTACTCCCCTATGGCACAGACTAGCGCTTTGTCCCCCACCCGGCTCCTTTGCCTGTGGGCAAAATCCCAGCTGGCTCCCACACAAACATGCACAAGGACCTCTCCTCCCACAGCCCATGCCCTGAGTGACTCACTGTTTACGCCGGCTTCCCCATTGCCCTGCTTCTCCAGGAGCTGCTCGATGTTTGGGGTAGCCTGGGGAACATTCTCCAGCTGCCCGCTGCTGCTACAGGACACTGTCTGGTCGAAGAGGGTCGGCAGGCTGCTGATGGGGGACCTGGGGAAGGGTTGGAGAGATGTCAGTGATGCTTCCCCAGTCTGCACCTGCACTCCGCTGCTCCCTTCTCCCCACATCTCCTCTGCCTCACGCTGGGAGCGGCTGCATCCCTCCCAGCCTCAGTCTCCCCTGCTCCACTTCGGCAGAGCCCTCCGTCCCCGTTAGCCCCAGCTCATATTGGAAAAGCAAACCTGCCTCCTCCCATCCCATCCCACTCTCAGCCCCAAGGAGGAGGGAAGGAGCTGCCTCTGCTTCTCCCAGTCCCCTTCCCTTTCCCTGCTGTGTCATCCCACGGCTTCCCGGGGTACCGCTGTGCCCACGCGGATGCGGAGGCACCCCGATGCCTGGCGACAGGGGAGGACTCCTGAAGGACACTCACATGGAAGAGAGACTCTCCTGGGGCGACGTCCCTCGGCAGCCAAAACTGCAGTCTTCCAGGTCAGGCTCTGGGTGGGGAGAAGGACAGAGAGGCACAGCCTTCATAAGCGTCCAGCCCTCGCAGGTGCCCGGGTTTTGTCACCCGAGGGAGGCGAGCGCCGGTCCCCGCTAGATGGGAGCACCGAGCAGCGCAGGGCACCGGCATTGCATAACGGCTCCGCCCGCCGTGGGAGGGGCTGCGTGGCTTTGCGTGTCACCCTGTGTCACGCCGGGGGTGGGGGGTGTGTGTGTGTCACCCTGGGAAGGTCACCGACGTGACACCCCCCAAAACGGCAGCGGCCAAATTTGGCGGGCGGTGCCTGCGCCGGGACCGCAAGCCCGAAGCCGCGGGGAGCGGAGCAGAGCGGGAGCCGGTCCCTGCACCAGCCCGGCTCCCTCCCCCGAGGAAACCTGAGGGATGGGCAGAAAGCAGCTTTTCCTTTAGCTGTAAAGCTGCGGGGGGCGGGGGGGGAGGCTTTGCTGAGCCTGCAAGGATGAATCAATCCTGTGCAAAGCCCCACTCAGCTCTCCCAAGTGCTGCTGCAGCCCTTCTGCCTCCAGGATCCTTTCCTGAAACCCAGCTGGCATCCTACAAAGTCTCCAGATGCTCAGCTCCCTTCTAAAGAGCTTAAACAAGTGGTTTAGTATCCAGAAGCTACCCCCATAGCCATCTTTTTGTCCCAGGGAGCTAGGACACTGCAGTGCTGGGGGCGAAGCCACTGTACATGTGCACATGGGCAGGATATCTCCCATCCAAAGAGTAATCAAGAAGTGAAGTACATTTATCTGCCATTTGCTTTCCATCCCCAGAGCCTGCCAGCCCATAAACACACGTTCCCCTCACTCTGGGAGGTGTCAGATGTTGCGACTACAGCCTACACCAGCTGGCTGACTTGCCCCTCCTCTTCTTCGCACAATAAGAGACACTTCTGATGTGCAAGAATCCAGGAAGTCTCCTGCAGGGAACGCTGTGATTTACAGTGTAATGCCCTGAGCAGGGCATTAGTTACTGGCAGTATTTTCTACTGCTGAGAACAAGCAAACACAGCTGTTGTTCAGCAGCTCTTACAGACAGGTATGAGTGGGATCCTCACTCCTGCATCCCCATGGGAATATCTTCCTGCCCATCAATTACAACTGGTCCACCCTCCTGGGGAGAAGCCACCGCTTTCTGGACGTGACCAGCAGTTGCCAGTCAACGGTAGTCTCCCAGTATAAGGCACCATGTGGAGACAAGTCTTGATTTCAGGGACACCACAAGGCACATGAACTTCCTAATTTCTCCAACCCAGGATCAGCTGCCAGAAGGCTGGGAACAGTCAGACCACAGCAGTGCTTCTCAGTATTGTTTCTATCCAAGGACCACCTAAACCCTTTGAAAAATATCCACAGCCCGCTGCTTGCAGCTTTGCCACAACATTTTAACTTGCAACCAAATAAACATTCAGCTAAGCTTTGACTGCCTCCTTGTTACTGTCATGTTGTTTGCTTGCAGCCCAGGGAGGTTATGCGCATATATACAATTCTGGTTTTCTGAAACAGTACCAGGCTCCATATTCAATTATCTTCTGGCCAACACCACCCTGTTGTCTACAGAACAGGGAGATGACTGAGTTATCACACAGAGACAGCACTCTCCAAGGCAGCAAGTATGAAAAAAGAGGCTTGAAGACAACTAGAGAAGATAAATACATTTGGCCTGTCATCATAATAAGGCAGGATCCAGGACAAGCCGTGGGAGGAAGAACTAGACAGTAGCTAAGGGAGTGGGAAGATAAGAATCAGACTTTTTGTACTGCCAAAGGCACCCTGGTATCAACCTGCATCAGTGATAACAGTTTCTCAGTTCCCCCGTCTGTAAGACAGGGAAACACCATTTCCCTGTATCATATTAAAATTGTGAAAAGCTCAAATATTACTGCAATGAAAGCTATGTCTCCATGGTATCTGTCTACACAGACACTCTCAGGAAAGGTAATCTGAATTACAGACAAGGCTGGATTACTTAAAACTTCACAACCATCCTGTTAACGACTTGGGATTAAAGCAGTCACCACACTTCTAAGTGAAAATGGCCCCACACAGGTAGTTTAATGCATGTTAATTAATCCCCCTGGAAAAAAAAAAGTGAATTTGACTTAACACCCTCTGGGCCACTAGCTCCAGCAGGAGGAGATAGTGATGGACAAACCTTAAACGTGACAAAAACCAGGAGCTGTTCCGAAGGCTGCCTGGAACTGGAAAAAACACGTCCTGAAGCTTATAAGATCCCAGTCAAACAAAAAAAGCAATCTTGGAAATGGAAACTAAGGATCAGGCTTTTTCGAGCACTTTGTATGTTAGATTTTGCCTACATGATTCATTCATTAGTAGCCGCAGGGCTGGAACAGAAAGAACCCAGACTGCCGAGCCTCCGTGTTGTGCCTGAACCACAGGGCTATTCCTGACAGCTCACTAGCTTCCTTCTTCTGTCAGCACCTTGCCAAAATAACAGCAAAGGGGAAGCGGCAGTGGGTCATCTCTCTCTTGTTGATTGCCGTGAGGGAAGAATAACTCTTTGAATCATCCCATTCTTTCCTTAATTCCAGGTGACTGAATCACTTCTGACTCACAGCTCCCATGCAATGGCCCTGACTCCCACTGGGGTCAGCAGCACGGTCACCCTCCCATTGCACTCAAGCAGATGCAAGCTGCTGGCGGGGACATACAGACAAAATGCTGCCAGTGACACATGGAGAGACAGACAGGCACCTTCCGTGGCCTCGCAAAGATCATAAGTAAGCATACGTGTTCATTCATGCTTTACATGCAGGCATGCATGCTTGTTAAGGCAAATAAGGGCACACTGGTGTCAGATTATCTGGAGAACTCAGAGCCACCTCTAATGAGGACTGTGTGTTTTAAAGTGCTTGTCACTCAGTGTGACACTGGGCAGAGTTTTACCTCCCAGGAGTTCAGCATCCAGCATGCTGAGCTGCCAACATTTCTGGGCTAGGGGAGCATGAGACAGTTGCACCACTAACTGCAACATTTGAAAATCAGGAGGGTGCTTTTGTTTAACTACTGGTGCAAACCAAAAATCAGGCCCACTCTGTTTTGGGAAAAAAGAAATCTGACGATGCCTCAAGTTTCCTGCTTATTAACCAGGCAATTTTCCAAGAAAAATGAATTTGCCTTGGTGGGAAAAAATGAGCAGTTGTAAGTAATTCAGTGTTGGCACGTTCATGTTTGGAAGCCGAAAACGGTGGATTTTGCTGCATTCATGACAAAGCCAAAGGGGAAGGGCAGAAAGTAACTCAAAACAGAAATGGCAGACGAAAATTAAGAGTGAGAGATCTCTCTCATTTAAAAAGAAACCCAGAAACCAAAACCCCAACAAAAACTTTTAACTTATTTTGAGCAAGCAAAAGCTCACAGTAGTTTTCACTAGGCTTGTACAGTTTTAGTGTGTAAAAAGACAACAAATTTCTACAGGGAGGGACTTAACATTCTTGCACTTTTCTAGCACATGTCCAGGGACACACATTATCCAATGGACACACCAGCAGATGTGCTTTTACAGAATTGCAAGCCAGCACTTCATTAAGGCAAACACAAGCACCCCCTGCCTTGGGGAAAAAGCCACTGTCCCTCTCTCCTAGCCCCTGGCTCTCACACGCATAGGATGGGAGCAAGCAGGGAGGGCAGCTGGAGAACTATGGATGCAGTTGTCTCCACTCTTCCAGGGAGACCCCTTTGGAAGTCCAAACTCACATACCTTCTGATTCACGTACCTGCCCGGCTGCTTTCCGACTGATTTAAGAGTGGGTTGATTGATAGCCCAGATGTGAGGGGGCTTCCAAAAATATGTGAGGAAGGGAGGCTAAACGTTGAACCTGCCAGTGAGAACACCTACATGGCAAAACAAGGAGGGAGAGAGAAATGACTTCTCAAAAATGCAAGAGGAAAATAACTTCATTATTTCATCTCTTCCTGACTCTTGAACCCAGCTTGCTCATGAGAGAGTGTTAAAAATATCTCCTTGGAAGTCTCGCTAGACAGTTGAAATCTTCCCAGCCCCATCTCAGAGCCAAGAGGTCTGAATGAGCCATGTTAACACTGAAGCTGTAAAACTAACTCTCTCCTCCCTGTAAAACACCTCTCACAGTGAGCTCCTGACAAAGGACAAGGCTCTGTCTCCCGGCACACGCACAGCCCACCCAGCTGGGACGTGTGAGCCCTCCCACCAAGTTATCTGTGCTGCAGAGTGAAGGTAGGGCTGGCACTGGTGGCAGGATCCAGCCGAGCAGCAGCCGACGAGCCGCACAGGACACAGCACGCGCTGACAGCCAGGCCTCTGCTACCTGAGCGCTGTCCGTGCTCCACTTACAGTCAATGGAAAGCAATGCATCCTTTTAGGTTGCAATTCCTCCCACCCCGAAACAGGCTGCATGGGCTGTGACGCAAAACTGCCTACATCTTTCTACTGACTCTAAGGGAAGCTGCAGTTGGCAGATCCCCTCCAAACTGAAAGAAGAGTAGCTGTCCCGAGTGGAATAAGCAGCTCCTCTGTGCCCACAAACTGGCCCTGCTCTGCCAGTGACTGCTCTGTCCAACGCTTTCCTGCACTACAGTCCCTTTCCCGGTTCTGACGTTCTTACCTGTGTGGTGGAGACCGAGGAGGAGGAAGCTGGGATGGTGCTAGCAAAGGGAGACCGGTTGAGCTGTGGGAGAGACGACGTACCCTGGTGTGCCAGCAGGCTGGAAGAGAGGGGTGTACTGCACACAGCTCGGAGCACTCCGCCCCCGTGGGAAATAGGGTCCTTGTTACTGGTGTAGATCCCTGCAAGGGGAGGAGACGTGTTAGAGAGCCACGCTCCCCTCCGATGGCCTGGAAGCGCCTGGTTTTCTGCAGGGCTTGATCTGAGAAAGGGAGAGTGGCACCAACGCACAAGACCAAGTGTAACATGCACTTCAGCATCTCACGGCCTGGCATGCAGTGAGGGTGGTCACAGCCCACAATCCTTCTATCAAAAGGTATCACAAACTTTTCCAGCCCTACCCCTGCCACCGTCTTGTTTGGTCCTCACACCCCAATACAATCCGACAGAGAAATCACAGCATAAAGTGACTCACCGAAGGCTCATGTCAATGGCAGAACGGGGTAATGGACTCAGAGAGTCCCACTCTCTGTTGCCCGTGCTAGTCAAGGGACCACACTCTTGCTAAGCTAACCTGTCCCCTTCCATGATGCTGAGGGACCACGGTGGGGCACGAACAGATAAATGAGGAAGAAAGGGTGAGGAGACAGCTGCTGCTGAGAGAGGGGACCCGCCTGATTTCGCCTTGGCTCAGGCATGTGGCAGAGGCAGTGCCCAAAGCTGGGTTCTTCAGAGTCCTGCCAACATCTCTCCGCAAAAGAATGGGAGAACAAGCAGGCAGGAGAGCCAGGCCTGGCAGCCTCCTCCTCTTTGAAACATCCCTTTGTTGTTCCAGGGGAGAGGCAAAAAAAAATGGCCTAAGGTTATGATTATGGAAGTTGCATCAATTCTTGCAGCTCCTCTCCTCTCTCAGGCAGTGCAAATGGGCCAGGGCTCCCAGGCGCACACAACAAAATTATACCTCCCCCCCCCTTGCAATCTGACCTAAATTGGAGCATCTGCAAACAACCCACAATAGACCGATGACAAGTTCTGCTGCCAGAACAGTGTCAAACCTCAGCCCTGAGCAGCAGGCGCCTCCTCTGCCTGCTGCCTTAACCCCTTCCTGCCACATGCCCTGGCTGCCCTTAACCCAGCCAGGCCAGGGAAGGGGACTCAGGCTGGAAATAGCTGTAAGCCTCTCGGCAGAGTTAATGGTGTGCCAGTCTCCCAACCCTACATGTATGTGGTAAGACCAGGATGAGAGGTTTTGCTTTTAAAAGAGGAGTTAAATTTGAACCACTTATGAGAGTCCCTCATTTGGGGTCAGATAGTGGTTGTTCCCATTTGGCCTGTGAATATCCCTCTCTATCGCTTCGGAAATTACTCTCTGGCTAGCTGAGGTTTGCCAGCACTTGAGCAAAAAGGGTTTTAAATGCCCCCCAGCTCAGATCTGCAGCCCATCTCCAACGACAGAAGCTGACCCGGAGGACATTCTAGGATGAAGGCCAAGATGGAAAGGGGAGACCCAGATGTGGATTTTTATAGCTCCTGGGACTGAATTAAAGGGACTGGACTCTGTGCAGACAGGTCCAGACACCAGCCAAATGCTATGAAAAAGACAGCAGGGCTGGGAGGAACTGTGCACACCTGGAGCCCTAAGGGGGAACATACCTGAACCCAGCAGCGGGGACTCCATGCTGAGGCTGGGCAGATTCCCCGTGTGGCTGAAGGACCGTGAAGAGTTGCCGATGCTGGAGCTAACAAGAGAGCCCCCGGAGAAGGGTGACGAGGAAGTAGACGTGGACCCAGCCAGCTGGGCACCCAAAATCTCTTTGCTTTTGCCCCCTTTCGGCCTGCCAGGCCCATGCTTGTTCTTCTTGCTACCCTTGTGCTTCTTTTCCTTCAGCACCTCTCCCTCCTCCATGCTGAGGGATGGCATGCGCTTGTGGCTGCTGCTGCTACCACTGGTCCCACTGGTCCCCACCGAAGGGCCGCTGACAGGGTTCGAGGCCTTATAGTCCACGGGGGAAGCATCACGGCCTCTCTGCTGGCTCACTGCGGAGGTGGAAAAGCGCATGATGGACCCAAAGCCTGAGAAGATCACCTTCTGCTCAAAGATGTCCCCCTTCTGGCCTTCATACAGAGGGGAGCAGTGGGAAGAAGAAGAGGAAGAGATAGGTTTCCGGTACTTCTCGTCGTCCTGCTCAAGCTTGGGGAATGTCACAAAGTCCTGGGAGCACTGCAAGTTGCTGCAGGAGGTACCTGGGGGAAGCAGAGGGGAAGCAGACGTAGGAAGGCTCGTGGTGGCAGTAACTCAGCCCATAAGGCAACAGGAGCACGGTCACAACACAGGTCCTCTGGCGCAGGCTAGTTACCAAGCTGAAGGCCATCCCTGTCACCTCCCAGGCGTTGCTTTGATGCTCTCTGGCAAGCATGAGAGGTGTATACCAGCAGCTTCATCCCACCCAAACGTGCACGTGTCTCCTCCCCCATGCTCTGCATCACTACTGTCCCTCCAGCCCCGATTAGGGTCCCAGGAGACAAAACATGCTAGCCATTATGACAACAGCTCGAAAAAGAACTGAGCAAGGTCAGAGCAGATGGGAGCCCTGCAAGGCTTTGACTCAAAGCTCAAGGGAGCCTAGATATCAGGTTTTGGCTCAGGTCTCTCCACTAGTACTCCTTAAAACACTGCTGCAGACAGTACCACCTACGGAGGAGAGGGCAGGTGCTGCCCATATTGCCTGTGCACAGTATCCCTTCCCTCCTCCCTCCACTCAGACATCTGGATCTGTTTTTCCTTGCAGTGCAGCAGGCCTGCACAGAAGGGGAGCTGTAACGCTGATCTGACGCAGTTCTTCTCTCTGTGCATGGAGTTAGTAGCAGCAAGACTTTTCCCTTTCTCTTCAAGAGGTTAAAGAAATAGCCATCAGCAAAGTTTCACAGCACTAGCTGGTGAATGGGTATCTTTACAAATCCAGAGATATCAAAGAGGAGCTAAGCAAAACATCCCCATTCTCCCCTCCTCTCTTGCTTCTCCTTCACCCCTTACCTGCAGGCTGGAAGGTCCCGCTGGATGAAGCTGAGCTGAAGCCAACCGAGCTTTTCCCGCTTCCCGTCTTCTTCCCCTTGTGGCTGCTGCCATGGCTTGAGGACTTCCTGCCTTTCACCTCCGACCTGCCGACCTCCGAGGTCTCTTTGCTCCCCTCATGGTGGCTGGTAGAGCCCTGGCAGCAGCAAACACAAGGTGACTCACTCAGGCCAGATGTGGCCACAGCAGGGGCTCTTTTTACCAATTTCCCCTTAAGAGAAGTAATTGCCCCCTCTGCCCACAAAGTGATGGTCAGGTCATGTTACTCATGAGAGGAAAAACAACATTTCCCTCTATTGCTGCTCGGTCACACCAGGCTTTATACGCCTAGGGATTACACTCATCCCATCTAACTGCAGGAAATTAAACAGGGCACTGACAATCAGGGCACAGACATCAGAGATTCCCTGCATCGTCAGCAGAAGGGAGTACCTCAGAGGGTTATTCAGCCCAAATAAAAGCTGAATTTGGCTGTGATTCAAACATATATTTCAGCTGCATCTCTCAGGTGTGATATTCTCAGCAAGGTCATTCCACCTAGGGGAGCTTGCTCATCCTTGTGCTGTGACAGGAGTTTCCCTGGGTTCCCTAAAGCATCCACTGAAGCAGCTCCACTGCCAGCCCAAGGCTTTCCAAATCTTCTGCAGTAAATATTTCACAGTGACATTGTTAGAGCAGCATCTGACCATGCAGCAACAGATGCTATCCAAACCCCATATAAGCCTGCAGGAGACAGGGAACCAAGGGGAGTGAAGAGGCTGGCCAGATGCTAGGAAATCCAGGAGCTTGGCATGAGAGAGAGAAGTGTGGGAGTTTAGCAGGGGGAGAGTGGAATGAACCGAAAACCATATCCCCCAGGGCACCCACGCTAGGATATGAAACCTTCACCTTCAAGTCACTTCAAAGCCAAACAAACTAGCAGTGTTCAAAGATCGCTTCTTGCAAGGTATTACTGCAACCAATCAATATTATAGATGTAGCTCCAATGTGATGGCTACAACCCAAAATATAACACCTGTACATTAGTGCAAACACCTTTTATTTCTTACTGAGTAGATACAAGGAAGACACAGAGAAGCACAATACCTTTCTTACATTCCACTATCCCTGACTCCAGATGACCTCTTCTTGGGCAGAGCTAAAGAAAAAAGGGCTTGTAATGCAGACTCATGAATGCCCAGATAAAAATCTTTCCCCATTCTTCCCACATGGTTTAATCACTCTGCACAATGCAACAGCTGGCAGCCTAACACACACCAGATGTGCCGGGAATATGAAAGACAGGAGGAAGGGAGTGGTGGAAATTAGGGGGGAGAGGAGGGGGAATCTGTATTTTCTCATCACAGACTCCTGGATGTAGGAGATTAAGCCTTCTTGATTTATGAGCTCAGAGGGAGCATGAAAATCTTTCTGACTTCCCACATCTGCCTGGGGAGGGAAAGGAGAGCAGTGTCTGGGGGCTATGGGAAGTCCTGAGCCTGCTCATGAAGTCACAGGAACGAGATGGCTCATGTCTCAGCAGAAACGCAAACCCCTGAATTTTCCTCCCATAAATTCACCTCCTTGGAGCTCCACACAAGGTGCACGAGGCCACAGCAGGGCAGGGAGAAACCACATGAGAAGACATGTTCTAAATCCAGAGTGTCAGGAAGGGAGTGCAGGGCAAGCAATGAATCAGTGCAGGGTGGAAGGGGGAAATCTGAGCTGGGAAATAAATCTTAATTGCAAAATTAAAGGGGAGGGGGAGGACAGAGGGGAAGAGAGGCTGGGCTGACTCAGGGGAAGGTGGTAAATGGACAGACACTCACCTGTAGGGCTGATCTGACCTCACAGACCTCCCTGAGAGACTCCCAGAGATTTTGGGGGCAGGATTTTCCCACCTCCTGCCAATTGCTATCCTAGGTATTGTTTGCCAAACAGGTCACGGCAGACAGATCCGTATGGTACTACCACAAGCCCTCCTCACCACAAAGGACCCTTCTCTAGCAGCCATTCCAGAGAGCCTGAATTTGGGGCAAGGACCCAAGCACTGCAGCCGAGGAGCAAAGAGAGGGAAACTGAACTACACTAAATCACTTCCCCTCTCTGTGCCTCTATTCTTTCCCACTTTGCTCCGTGGAGCCTGCAAGCTCTGTGTGGCAGCAGAGCCTTCCAGGAGACACACGTGGACTGCCAAGCACAACACGGCCTTGATCTGAAGGGGAGTGGTCTGCTACCATAATGCCAATATTAATAACAGTAATGAGGGTTACAGTCCCATCGCCTCCCTAATGAAGGAGATTCTCCAGCTCAGGGCTGCTGCCTAGAGGGAGGAGGACTGGAGGAACCTGCATGCCTGCTGCCTGCCTTGTGCATAAACAGAGGGCTCAATCTCTGGATCATCGGCTTTTCTCCAGCATGGAAATCCATGTGTGTGTGCGCAGAAACACCAATGTTTCATGTGTTGCAAACAGGTGTGTGGGGGAGGGCATGCTGCAGAGGAAAAAAGAAATAGGGAACCACTGAGGAAGCGAGAGCCTTCTTTCAAAATGAGGCAGCAGCTACATTTTGAAGGTCTATTTAAAGCAACCAAGTAAAAAATGTCACCAGAATAAACCTGCTGCCCCAGCTGGAGGTGACAGTCTGATGGGGAAACGCCTGCCTCAATCCAGGAGCCTGGAGAAGTGAGACGAAGTCGCGCAGGCACCCAAGCGCAGGCATGCACGCACCTCCTCCCCCCCGGCACTTGCTGTCCCCCGAGGGGCTGTACCTGTTTTCTGGTCTCTCTGTGACACTGTGCAGCACCCAAGCTCTTCATTCATTAATTTATTTATGGGAAATCAGAAGAGCATCTCTTTGCCTCCTGATTGGCGGGACGAGCTCCTAGAGGGAACCACTGACGAAATACAGAAGGGGTGGGGGAGGCTGGTGCCGCGTCGGAAACACAGAGCGGCTTTGCCCTGGATTAAACTACTGGTGAGGGGAAGCAGGGAGAACACAAAATGAGGAACAATGCGACGAGAGCAGGAGCTCCTCCAGTCCACGCACCACAGGGCGATGTGCTGAAGCAGCCACCCAGGCAGGCTGTAAGCACCAGCTGCCTTTCCACACTGGATCGCTAGGTAGAGGTCAGGAGAGTCTCCGTCAGGAGCTCTGGGCCAAAGCGCTTGCACAAGCTATGGCACCTTCGTGCCTGAACAACTCGCAACCTTTACCACGTCCCTTCCCTCAACCTCGAGACCAGGGAGCACTGCACTGCTGTTCTTTACGGGTGGGGACTGGAAACACAGATGGGCTGAAGACCATATTTTTGAGTCCCTGATGTCACTGGCAAATTCCCACTCATGTCAGGACATGGGATGCTAAAAGGCTCAGGGATTCTTACCGCAAATATCCATGCTGACACATGCTTTGATTAGCAGGGGTAATCATCAACCTTCCTCCACAAACCCCTACAGCATCACAGTGACTGAATTTGCCTGAGCCAGGCGCAGTGCAGAGGTTCCCAGGATCTGTCAGCTCCAGGCCGGTCCTGGGTAGATGCCGAGAGCTCAAATAACAGTGGGAAACCTGGAAAGTCTCCCTGCCTCCAGTGGCGTCTGCAATCGTGAGCTCTTTGCCCTGCTGTGCTCCCTCTCCAGCACCTGACCTGGAGAGGGTGGGTGCGGGGAGGCCCTGGCATCCACGGCTTAGATTACAAAACCCAGAGCAAGCCAGATGTTGCAGCCCAAAACACGTAGCATGTGTGAGTGTATGTCAACAAGTGATCATGATGTCTGCAGCTGGCAGAAGAAGGCAGCTGGGGTGGCTTGCAATCCTGCAGATTTACTGCAAGTGCAACAGAGAGCGGCAGGACGGCTCCCCAGGGGCATTTGCAGGGGGAGGGGAGAGGCACGCTGCTTGCTGTTCGGCTGTGCACTAACCTCGATCGCCAGAACCAGGCACCAGCTACATGGAGAGATCCTGAGCGTAGAAACTGCCACCTAAATTTGTCTGGCGGTGTGTGACTACAGAGACGGGAGCAGCCCTGGCTGCCAAGACTTAGTGGTGAGACTCATTGCTCCTTCCCTGGCGAGAAACCCTCCTCTGCCCCAGGCCCTCTCCATGAATGCCATCTTTCCAACAGGCTGTTCAAAAGCGTTACTAGTTGGCAGCATTTTGACATTTTTGGATAGACCGCATGCAATAGCCAGAAACCACTACCCAGAGGGGACGTTTTCTGCCTCCCACTCCCTCAAAAGTCTGTAGGAGCTTCAAGTAGCCAGCATGACAATGAATGACAGCCTATATCTAAGCACAAATTCACTCTCTACAGCCCCTCCCAATCCATCCAAAAGCCCTAGCCCCGGAGCACCACTGGAGGATTTTCAGCAGGTCAGCTGCTCTACATGCTATCTGGAAGGGACACGCCTGTGCCCCACGAGCAAGGCCGCCTGCGCCTCCATGAGAGTGACGAAAATCACATCGCCCAAAGAGACTTTTCAGAGGCAGGAGGAGAGCTCAGAAGAGGTGTTATGAAGAGTTGTTTGCATGCTGTGAATTCACACCCTAGTTTCACTTTCCGGTGTAGATGAGAGCTGAGGCCACCGCTGTGTTTTCCGTGTGTTTATCCACCAAACCAGAGTGAGGCAGTGAGAGCTTGTCACTGCACAGACAGAACACGGAGGCCTGGTAGAGTCCAAGTGTCAGATATTAATGGTATTTAGATTCCTAGAAGATGCAGGGAAGCACTCAGTGAGATGTTCAGAAATCTGGCAGAAGTCAGAGGTCTAGTAGAATTGATTTCAAGAGGAAGACTGAAACCACATCAAAGGATCTTCTTCATAACTAAGTGGTTCAAGAGGGGAACACAGGGTGGACAATGTATTAGGTGAAAATTGGAACTGAAAAATAAATCTGGACTGCAAAATTAAAGAAAAATGTGAACCCAGAGGCCAGGCTGCCGGAGGGAACAAGGAAGTGGAATATACCACTGTTCCTCCAAAGCGATGAAACTTAGTTCCACTGCTGTCAGTGTAAGCTGGTGAAGTAGCTTGAAAAGTCCTACTGTATAGGACTATAGCTCTGAAAATCCATTATTAAAGGGTCGCTGAAAGTTTCAGGACTCTGGTAGGAACGCCAGACGCTGGGGCTCAGATATCTGTTGCCCCAGGCTCCTTTTAGGCTAAGCAAATTGTCAGCAGACTGGAGCGTGGCTTCAGGTCTTAGTAACACCTCTCCATGGCCTGGTGGCTGGTGCCACACTACAGTCTGCCCGCAGTCCAGGTGCCCAAGGAGCAAGCAGTGCCAGGGCCCTCCTGCCGATTTGTCTGACTGATGTTCCTGCTCCTCATTGCCAGCTCCAAAACACTGGTAATGCTCAGGGCCTCCAGTCCAACCCCTGCTCCAGCACAGCCTGCGCACCAGGACGGCAGCCTGGGACTCACTGTACGTGGTGCCGCTTTGGCTATGGTGCAAGCAGCATGGCGAACTGGCAGCATGGGTCTGGCGTGGACAGCAAGGGCTGCATCAGCCTCCTGCAGTTCTACACGGCTGCTCCAGGCCAGTGTCCTTCTCCCAGGAGCCTGACCATCTGCCCTCCCTGCTATAGGTCATTGACAGCTCTCACCCAGCTGCTCCCCACAGAAGACTGGGGGCTGTGTCGCCTGCAGGAATTATCCCTGGGGAGTTTATGCTCTGGTTCTTTGGGTAACTTGGAGAAGAACAGGGAGGCAATAAATTATTTGCCCAAGATCATGCAAGTGGTAAGGAGAGGAAGAGACCCCAGCTCTCCTCAGACTCTAACCATGGCACAGCAGGGACCAGCAATGCTCTTCTGTGTAGTCACACCACGAACGTCAGCTTTTGGTTTGCTGCATCTACCCTACCCACTCCCCAGTACACTCTACTGGGATGAGCTGTACTAATGTAAGACCCAGAAAGGACAAAGATGGTTTTGGCTTCCAAGAGGAATGCTGTTTGGACATGCTACATTAATGTGTCTCAAAGACTAATGTTTTACATTAGTCTAACCTGTGCAATGTTACACTGGTGCAACTATCCAGAAAGCCTCATACAACCACCCCCTGAGGGGTTTGTGCAGGGTTGTAGCAGGCTGCTGAGAAGCTCTTACATTTGATCTGGAGTGAGTACCTTTGGTAACACAGTTTGAACAATACTTTGGGATCTACGCACAAAAAAGCAAGGGAACTACACTCTGCTATGAGGATCAATAATAACTCCCTAGGGAAACACTAAAACCCTGTCACTCAAGTACAGCTATGGTAATTAGCATCTCCTGAATTTTAGCTTACAAAGGGCAGAAAGCTGCCTGTAAAACTGAATTGTACCCTTCCCTCCTTATTTATAAAGGTCTGGCAGGGCTTCGGAGGAGACAGTGGGCAATTGTCTAACAACTGCTCTAGCTGGCCAAGAGTCAGGTTTTCAATTTCAGTTCAGCTTGAAAATAATCTTCTTAGGCTATCAGTTCCTGACAGCTCTGTTAACTGGGTGAATCTGCTGTTCCCAAAAGTCAGAGCTGAGCTGCCCTAACATGAGCACAGGTAAATCAAGAGTGACTGCTGCTCAGAGGCTGTTCCTCCACTCTGTCCTGCTGTAACTTTCTACTTCTCCTAGCCTGAGAACCATGAGACCAGCTCTGCCACTTCAGCTCTGACCTACATCTACTCCCTGCTTCCAGGCTTGGCCTCACACAGGACATAGAAAATCCTCTTCAGACCTAACCCAAAGCAACCCTGTGCTGACTGGCAGGAGCTTTTGCTCTTCCAGACTGCCCCTGCAGTGCTTCTCACAAATGCAGACACTGCTAGCCTGTGAATTTTCATTTTCACAAGGCAGTCCTGCCACGTAAAGGACACCCAAGCCTTTCCAAGTAGCACTTCTGTGCACAAAAGGACATTCCTGGGACACATTATTTGTCCTAGCAGGAGCTTGGCCCTAGTCCTACTCTCACTTACACCAGAACAGCCCTGCTAAGCAGTTGTATTAATTTACATTCCTACTACATAGAGGGGAGTGCAAGTCCAAAGGTCCGGGCACTGGAGTAAGCTCACTTGTTTCCTGACCCTGAACAACTGCAAACTTGGCCTTCACCTTCTTGCATGCAAGCTCGAGGCAAGTTCCACTGTGTCTATTCTGCATTATTGGAGCTTGGGGCTGGCACGAATTACAGAAAGCTCAGGGCTATCCTGATTTACAGCCAGGTGCAAGAGTCCATGTCAGCAGCATGATTTCAGCAGTGAACAGCAGAAATACACTGACATCCTGACTGTGCCCCACAAGCCCTGGACACTGAGAAGAGAAACCCACAAAAGCGACATCTTCCCAGCAGGGAACTGGACTGCCTCTACACCTCAGGAGCAAAATAGGCCACCACACTGTGCCCTTCTGCCTGAGTTTTCCTGAAATGGAGGAACTAAATAGAAACCAACCTCCCATTGTCTTACACAGAAAAGCTACCTCTATTATGCACTTTGAAGATCTTACGTGCTTCTAAGATTGTCTGTTTTTTTCCCCCTCACCTACATCAGTTTGTCTAATAAAGGATAACACCTCCTCCCACAAGCCTTGCCTTGCTTATCCACCTGAGCTGTTTACAATGTGGCAGCAGAAAAGGCCAAAGCATGGATATTTATCTATTCCACAAGAGCTTCAAATCTGAACATCTGCTGCAAAACAGGCTGGCACTTACAGCTCAATCACTTGGGACTTTAGCTCCATGATTGTGTCGTCAGTGCTGACAGAAATCAAGACAGCTGCCGTGTTAAATTCCCAAGGTGGGCGTCGAGGTGGGGAGTCAGGCAGAGAGAGTAAGAATGTGACGAATCAGGAATCAAAATAAATGGACAAAAGCCCTCTCTCTGCTCTTCTGCCCTGTCATCCCCACTTCCTAGGAAAGCCAGTGTCAATGGTTTCCCCCTGCCCTCCCCCCCCACTCTGCATTCACACACTCACATCCTGTGGGTTTGGTACCTTCTCTGCAGCGACGGGCACCGAGGATGGGGTAAGGCTGGTGGGAGACTCCGGACGTTTTTTGTGCTTCTGTTTAGGTCTTTCTTTGTCCTTCCGACTCTGCAAAAGAAATAAGAGAGTACTGGAAGCCTAACTTTTCCTCTGCTGAGAATAGCAGTTATAAGGGAAAAGAAAGCAGGGTGTGTAGGGGTGGATTTACAACCATACATTCATATTCATCTTTTCTTCTCCACCCATCCACACGAGCCCAGTATCCCTTCCCCCACATCCCAGCTTCTGGCTGGGAGCATCCCACTATCTCTACCCCAGCTGCAGCCAACATCTGGAGTGCAGAATATCAACAGAAGCCCCCAAATCAGTTTATGGTAAGATGATAGGGAAGGACTTAACAAGCTCTGGCTGATTTCAAGAAACCTGAGCCTTCCTCTTGCTATTTCCCCAAAGGGACTCTCTGCCCCCTTACCCTCGCTCTCTACCTTCTTCAAGGGTTTCTCAGATCCACCCTGTACAGCCAATGGGAGAATCTTGATTTCAGCCCATGTTGCACGTGCACAGGTAAAGAGGTCAGTCAGCAGAGATCTCAGAACCTGGGCTTGAACCTAACCTAGAGATCCCCCCCATCTCCCCTCCCAACAGAGACAGCTGGTCTGGGTCCATCTTTGCTAACAGGAGACAGACTAGTTTGATTTCTTCATCCTGTTTTTTTCTCTCACTAAAACCCCAGAAACATGGGATTCTTCAAATTGCAAACCAAGGAAAAATCATGGCCTGAGAAACACTTGAGTCCTGCCTGCCCCGATTTTATATTCTCCTGGGGAATGGACTGTAAGCAAGCAGGTTATTCTTATATAGTGCTATCAGTTTCTGCTACAACTGAGATGTTTTCAGTGAAAGGACTGAAAACATAGGCCTATGTGTCAAGTCAGTGGGGCTTGAGGATGCCCAGGCCAGCTGGCATACAGGATGGCTGGATAGAAGCCCATGCTCCATCACACACTCCTGCTTCCTCCCCGTCTTCCTCAGCTGCACACTCCCATGGGAACACACTCAGCTGACTACAGGAGCTTTTCCATGCTACCGATGTCAGCTGAAGATGTGATCTTCTTTGCTGAAGCTGCAGAAACTTTTTTGCTCAGTTCCAAACTTCCCAGTGTGGTCGCTGGTGTGCAAACCAAGAGAGCTGCTGTCAGATAAACACCTGCATGAGATGCAGGGCTTAGAAAAATCCACCCTCCTGTCTCTGAGACCTTTTTGTGGGAAAGAATGCCCATTCTGGTACAACTCCCTTGCATGGGCATTTTATTCTAGAAGCTGAAGTCCTCAGTCTGGACCGAAGGTGAGTTCAGAACAGTCACATCAAAATTCATTGACTCCAGAAAGATCCTCATTGCTTCCTCATGCAGGCAAAGCCCTGAGGCTACAGCTGCCAGCACATGCCAAAGTTGGGATGCTGTCAGGGGAAGATGCAATTGCAACAAATATATGAGCTCCACTGTGTGTTTTGGGGAGGAGAGAAGAGAGTGGAATAATTAGCTTGGGAAACAATACACTAAATGGGAAAGAAGGGGGCAGGAGGAGAGACAGGGCAGGAGGAAAAGGCTGGGAAAGGCAGGCATGAAGTGAAGCAGAGGTGAAGCAAAAATGCTCCAGAAATCAGCACCTTCCAGTGTGGGTTTGGCTGAATTTTCATTGCACTTGAAAAGGAGGACCATGCTGCAGCCATCAGTGACCCTGCCAGTGTAAACCTGCCATGATGCCATGGAAGCTTTCACTGGGATGAGCTGGTGAAAGGAGGAGGCAAATGCAGTCTAGAGCTTCACTGCACTTGCTGAGTGCCCAACCAACACTGCCAATATCCATCATTTTATCACAAGACTCCTGGCTTTTGGCATATCTGTTAAAGCCTCTGTTCCTAGAGCTACAGTATTTTACAAGAATCTCTGTTTTCTTTTTTTCCCCTTTCTTTAATACACATTTCCAGCTTTGGCAGTGAACAAGGAAAGCTCGAAAATGTGATTTCTACAGACGAAGTGCCAAAAGACAAATTAAAATTAAATCTTTACTAAATCTCATAATGTTTTAAATGCTTGGGGGCTTCTTGTGCTACAAACTCTGTCCAAGTCTCATGGGTCTATAGGACAGGAAGATGGGGAAACTGTGGCCCAGTTAGTTAAGCAGCTTGTCACAAACCATGTGCACATCAGTGTTCATTATTCTGGTAGTAGTAACAATTTGCACTCACTTAATAGCACACAGCAGAGAGTTTCAATGAGCTGAAAAGAGGTTTTTAATATCTACATCTCATTTTACAAATGGGGAAACCAGGGCACATGGGATGAGAGAACTTGCTAAGATTTCACAGAAGGTCATCCAAAAATTCAGAAAGAAAAGTCAGGGATCCCCACCCCACCTGGATACACACTTGCCTACTTGCAGATGCTGCCAGTGCCACTCACGGAAGCCAGAAATGGAAAACAGGAGCCAGACACCTCATTACAATACATTTTGCCAAATAACTGCAGAAACCCTGGTCCTTAAACTTTCTGAATACCACAAAGCTTATTCTCTCATTTTCAGACCCCGAATCCCAAATGCATTTCAATCATAAAGTTACAACAGGAGGCAATAAGATATACTGCTGCAAATGCCAGCTAGACAGCACTGTAATGATTTGATTTCACGTTATCATGGTCAAGATGAGACAAGGCAGAGCCAAGCCATTTTGGCTAACGACAATGAACCTACACACCTACATACACACACATACACACATGCACATGAGTGGGGAAAGGCAGAAATGTCCTGACTGTCACCACAGTGAACCATAAAACCTCCCACAATTTCATTGTGATGGCAGCCACCAAACTCACATCCTCCAGCTTCAAAATCCTGGCTGTCTCCTGTCTGAAAAATCTCCCTTCGCTGTCAGCAGTGCAGAGCGAGTCTACAACAGCTAACTGAGCAGTCCTCTGGTTATATGTAGGAGTGTGTACATATGTACATATTCAGCAAGAACCCAGCCTGCACAATAGGGACCAGATTTCTGGAATGCTTCAGCTCCCATTTAGACTCTTGAATAAGTGGTCAGGTTTTCCAAAAAGCTAAATGCTGGGTATTGAGCTCTTTTGAAGATCTGGCCCTGACTACATGTGCTGAGCAACTGCATTCAAACTATTTCGAAAATCTGTCCCACAGAGACCAGTCTTCGTGCTCTGCTCAAAGGACAGCATTGAAACCAGAACCACCGCAGCCTGACGAGGAGCTCGACTGCACTTCTGCTCCACGTCCCCGCGTGCAGTCCCAGGCCATGGCCACAGGCACACCTTGCTCCTCTGTTGTGCTTACCCAGCACTTTTCCCCCTCCCACACCACATGCTCTCCAGGGTCTCTGTGTCATTTCTGCTCGGGCAGAGCAGAAACCCACAGGACCAGGCACCCAGGAGCCCTCTGGACTGCAGCCCTTAAGCTTTGCACAGTCTGGGTGTCTGCTGCCTTTGCACACCCAATAGCACCCATCTCCCACCCTCCAGTTACTCTCTAATACTTTGGGGTACTCAGAAAGGCAACAGGATCTGACACCTTCAATATTACTAGAGAAATGCAGTGCCCTGTGTTAAACAGGCAGGACAATTAACTCCGTTACCCCACGGACAGACGGGCTGGGCTGCCCCCAGTCTGGGGGACTGGTGGGAAGGTTACCCTGGCTGCCCACAGAGACCATGGCACTGAGAAAGTCAGGGTGCTCAGTCGCTCCTGGCTATCTTTACCTGTGTTGACAGGCCCTCAGACAACCCGAGGCGTTCCCCAGCTTGCACCAGAGGCTTTTAAATGTGTGGGTTCTCTCCAGGAACTGGAAGGCTCCAAATGCTTCCTGCAAGAGCCGCAGGGCGCAAAGGGAGGGGAGGGCAAAGGGAGAGGGGGGACTGCAGCACTCAGTCCCCTGCCTCTGAAATGTCCCCTCCCCACCTGGCTCTTCTGTGTCCAGCATTTCGTCTCCCTGGCACACAGGCACTCTCCTCTGCAAATTCTCCTTCCAGGAAGCTTCACAGACAATATAGCCACTGCCAACAGCCCAGCCTGCCCACAGAGACCTGCCTGGCTGTGCCACGAAGCAGGAGTCAGGGGAGGAGGAGGAGGAGGGAGGGAGGATGCACTGCGAGAGCAGGAAACCTTTCAACACCCCGATCCCATCTTCGCAAGCAAAAGCCAAGCCCTACCTTGCAGCCGCTCGGTGCTCCCTGCAACAGGCTGGCCGGCTGGGCGAGCTGCGGTCTGCGGGGAACATGAACCTGCCCCCAGCAACGAACTTCACGGAAAACAAACTCTCCCCATGCAGGACTGAGCAGCTGGGGCTTGGCATGTGGGCATGGAGCAGGCCAGGGCTGTGGCGGGGGGAGCGCGGTTGCATCGTGGGGGGGGGGGCGTGCCAGCGACACAATCTCCCTTCAAGCTCCCCAGCGCAGGAGGAACGAAACAGGATCTCTCGCTGCCAAAAAGGGTTGTACACAGCTCCTCCTGCTCCCCCCGCCACCGCCGTCTCCCCTTCCCCGAGCCCCCTCTTCTAATCTGCTGGACACCAGCAATTGGATCATTAAAAGTAGATTGGGCAGGGGAAGGAGGGAGGGAAGAGCCGGGAGCTGAGAAGAGCCAAGTGGGCTCTACTGCTCCCTCCCTTCTTTCCCAGGCTCTCTGAACTCCCTCACCCGAAGGAGGAGGCCTGGCTCTGGGCTGCAGCCATGGCAGCCGCAGCGAGGAGGAAGACGGCACCGGGCAGAGGGACGCTAAGCCCCTGCCTGCAACCTCACTTGCACCAGGGCCGTGCTGGGGGATTTCAGCGGTTTGCCTTGAGACACACTCTGAGTGCATGAAGAGTTTTTACAGAAGGACAGACGGCCAGGCCTCGCTGGGCTTTGTGTGCTCTCAAATTATTGCTGCATCCCCTGCTAATGGAAGGATTTGCTGGGGGCGGTTAAACACCCACATAATGAGAGGTCACAGAAAGCCAGTCAAGGATGCTATGAAACAAGGCTACTATAGCAAGATTAGAGCAGATTTAGGTTCAGTACTCCTTTGAAAAAATCTGTGCTGGTCTTAGAAGCAGCCACTTGCATCCCACTTGAAAAAAAAGTCCACTTTACCCTTTGATGCCTGTGTGGACACAGATCTCCAAGAGGCAGACCTCCATCACCAACTCGAATGCAAACACAAAGCCCCTCACAGACCCACTAGGTTTAGATTTCAGCCCAGTACAACTTCTCCAGTGTGCTAAATATGCCAGGCTGGATCCTTGGCTCGTATCCTCCACTGGCATCAGGTCTAGACAGACAGGCAATGGCAGGGGGGAGGCAGGCTCTGCCACGCATCTGCTCAGACGTCATGGGACCTGGGGCTCCTGCACTGCTCTGGCTGATGCTAAAGGGGTAAGGGGGGCAGGACAGACACAGTCCCTGTACCCCAGTAAAGAGTCATCCCCCACCGTGGCTAGGGAAGCAGTTCAGGAGCTAAAGGTGCGTTATGATTGTGGAGAACTGGCTCCGTACCCAGACCTGAGGAACAACTGCTGGTGGGCTTACTTGCTCCAAGAGCCTGCTTCTCTTTCCTATGTCACTGGGCAGGGACCGTTCCTCTCATAACAAATGTCCCACATCCAAATTAAAAGTCCCCTGATTTTGCTTATGGGTTCCAGGTGTTCACTAAGAATAACACTGGACAAGTGTCTCCCTCCATGGGGTATACGCCTAAAAACATTATCGTACATGTGCTCCTGTCTGCTCCTGGTGTGACAAATTTCATTCCACGGAGTGTGGTAATTTTTGTCTATGCATTTCAAGCAGACAATATAGGTGACAGAACATCTGTACTTCATTCAACCCCTGTGCGTCATCCAGCATTTTCTTGGTATTTAGCTATTGTTTTCTTTCTTTCTTTCTTCTTTCTTTTTTTAAACAAACAAACCCTGCAAAGGCTCCCACAGGGTAGAGCACACACATTGCAATACCAACCCCAAAGACATAAATGGGGCTGGTTTTGCTAAGGCCTGGTATGTTCTGCAGAAAACCCAAAGCCTGGAGCTTTCCCATTTTCAGGACAGAGCAGAAGGAAATGCTTGGGCTGGTATCATTTGTGCCTGCAAGAGGCGGGGGATGCCAATGCTGGCTTGCAGTCCCACATCACAATTGACCCTTGTTCCGCAGAGAACAAGACTCTTCACAAATGCTGAACTGTTTTACAGCAGGGCTTAGGAGTCCAAATCCCAAATCTTTGCTGTCTTACTGAAGCCACTGGGTTAAATCCTGTGCCCCTCACTTAGTCATTAACTCTGCCAGAGTTTTCCTCCGTAAAGCCTAAGTAAACAGCCCCAGCCCTGCACTGGAAGGGAGCTGTCAGGCACTGAGCTCCTTCTGGAGCAGAGAGCCATGAGCACCTGCAGCCTGAGGACTCACACATGCATTTTGGTCTGCCGCTGAGTGATCAGCTCCCCTGCAATGCCTCCGGCTCTGGGAGGACGGGACCAGCCAGCTGCACAGCTGGACAGGCTCAAGAAAAAGCTGTTCTATTTCAGGTCAGCGCAGCAGCACACCCAGTTCCCCTGAAACATGTGCAATTAGATCATGCACTGCTAGTCACGTACTCCAAAACCATGTGGGAAGTAATGTTGCAACCCCCTTTTTGGGTACCCTTTCAAAAGGTCTCTGTTCCCGCACCGCCTCACACCCAGCCCTTCTTCCCTGCACTTCACAACCGCTCCCAGACCTGTAAACTCCCCAACACCCCTGGAAGCCGACAGTGCCTTCCTTACCCTGACCGTCTCAGCTGCTTTGCACACCTCAACCCCGTTTCTGTGCTGACTCCCCTGCTCTAAGCGGAAGAAGTTGATTTTGCACTTGCGCTGCGGCCATGCCAAGCAATCCTGGCCCTGGAAGGGGCCTCCATCGCATCTGCGGCTCGCAAACCCGATGAGCCATCAGGAGGGGAGAGCAGTGAGGCAGCAGCGAGACGGAGTCTCTGCACGTTTGTGGGGAACCCAGAGGCTAACAGTAGTGGCGAGCGCCACTGAGAAGCCTATAAATAAATCCATATTACTCCTGTTTTCGCTCTCCCCCTGGCGCTGACCTGCTTTCCAACCACAGCCGGGAAGCAGCACCACCCCTGCTCCTACCTGCCAGGCACGTGACTGCGCTCCCACCCCTGCCACCAGAAGCTGTGCAAATATAGAAACCCTCGTAGGGTCCCCAGCCTTGGACTTGCAGAGTCTGTCAGTTATAATTACAGCTGAGCTCTCCAAAGCTGCCGTCAATCACCCCGATCCTGCCCTCTCTCCCACCCCCTCTGCCTGCTTGTTGGCTAAAAATAGGATGTTCCAGTACAGCCGTTCACCTTGTGCCAAGCGCTTGCTCCCTGTCCATGGCACAGATGCTCCTTCTCCCTCCCGCCTCCTCCTCTCCTCGCAGCAGCTGAACACACAAGAGGAGTAAATATTCCCCATACGCTTTAGCCTTGTCGGCAGTAGGAAATTTACTGACTTGGTGTCGGCAGCAGGGTAGGCACCACTTTGTAAGTGAGGTTTGCCTTGTTTGCCCATGTATCAGGTATGGTTTGGGCAAGCTTCCCAAACACGTAACGGACATGGTGGGCAGTGTTTCAAACTGGATATTGTGGGATAACCTCTGTAAATAAAGAAGGAGATGGCTTTCCTGCCCACAGAATTTATGGACTCTCAGCTGGGCATGCCAGGAGGGTGTCAGTATTAACTGATGGCCGTACTGCTTTTGAAAGCCTGGATGCCCTTGTGCCCTGGAGACTGGGCTGAGATCCATCAGACTTAGGCCACATAACCCACTGGAGTGTCATCGGGCTGTTTCTGGATGTGGGTCACTATCATTACCATTCAAAATTGCTCGTGCATCATGAGGATGCCTACTGCAACAAGATAAAAACAAACAAACAAAGAGGTAAACAGCCAGACACCTATGGCAAGACTTAAAAGACTCATGCTGCAATTTGCAGGGGTATCACCAATTGTGTTTATACAACAAGGTAAATTTGGCTTTTGATATAGTGGAATATATCCAGAGGTTGCTTAATAGAGTTAATTCTGGATTTCTGCTAACAAAAACAAGGATATGGTCCATATACTATTAAAAACTATCTGATCATACTGACAGTATCCCTGTAAAAGTTATTTCTTCTTCAGATCCTACTCCACTGCTTTGGACAGATGGGGTACAAAGGCGGGTGGCAGTACTATGTTGTGGATTCTTTATATTGCAAAAGCTGTATCAAGAGGTAGGGAAGATTTCTTATTCTGCTGCCACTTGCCTCAGAACCTGAATCCTCCAAAACACGTGTGTCCTGCCTTTAAGGGCTATTTATTGTTTTAAATAACAAATACCTCACAAGCCTCCGGCCTCCTCATTTCTTTTGGTACAGACCCTTCCACACTGGAACCTGGACCCCTGTCAGAACCCAGGAGTCTGCTGGGATTCTGCCTTACACGTTCACTGCTGCTTTTCCTTGAAATATGAGCATTTGTCATGTGAGTCAGTTGGTTAATTATGAACCTTGGTGTGCTGTTAACATGTCCTGTAACACTGCAGCTGTTTTGATGAGTACATCTTAACCAGCAGAGTTAGATAACTACAGTACCAGTCAGATCCAGCACGCAATGTTCTTTGAAATAATTGTTTAACAAAAATAAACTATTTTCACAGGTAGACTTGAAGCAGGTGGAACCCCTGTGGCTCGTTAATCTGACTAACAAAGTACTACCTAGTTTATACTAATTATTGTTCTTGCCTACAATTAACCTGCTGGCCACAATGCTGATTACTAATCAGTATCTTTTTGTCCTTTAAAACTTGTGGGATCTGAGGACAATGACCTCCAGTTTATATTCTTGAGCTTCTCATTTAAAACCACAGCCAAACTACTGCCACACAGATCAACTCAGTAGCTGCAAACCATAGCACAATGTCATCCTCAGAGTGGACTTGCCACAAGACAGAAAAGGGAAAGTTGCACGTTTCATAGGCATGTTCCATCAGGACCCCTCTGGCATAATCTGAACATGCAAACTTGGCCTCACATTCCCCATGGCTGTGCTGCTCTATTTGCATACACATTTCTAGAGGCCTGTTTAAAAACGCAGCCACTCTTCAGATCTCTGACTGTGAAACTCTTTGCAGAGTCAGGGCTCACCTGAGGAGCCATCGGTGCTCTCTGCACGGTCTTCCCCCTCTCACCTCCATTCCACATGACTGTGCCTCTCTGGATTGACAAACTCTGTGCAGATCTTACCTTCTTTGGCCTTTCGTGGTGGGATACATGCTTCTCTTGAGCAGGGGATGTGGATCGACTCCTTCTTCCAGCAATGAAGGAGCTACCTCCAGAGTGACGTGAGGTCTTCTGAGGTAAGTGGGGAAGGGGAGAGGAGTTGGAGAACAGGAGAAAAAGAAAAAGAGAGAGAGAGAGGAAACAGTGTTATAGAGTCCAGCTTTCACTGTTACAGCGAGCAAAGTTACAGTAAATGGCTTGTCTACCACATGCAGGACCAAACTCTTTTTTGTACTAGATGCCCAGCCTGGTTCCTAATGTGGGGACCACAGCAGATACCATACTAGGGGGCTTACAAACAGCATGTAGATCTAACTCCCCAAATCCTTTGTTCTTGGTGGCCCATGGACACTGACACTTGTACAAGAAAGGCACAGCTGCTAAGAGACCATTCTGTAAACAACCAGATAAATTGTAGCAGCAATGTTGCTTAGACAAGCCAGTCCTCCTGAACAGCAGCGTCTAGCGTCAGTTTTGAGCGGAGCATGGGGGGGTGTGTGGAAGGAAGCCCTGTTCTCAGACTCCAGGCACTAGCAGAAGTCCTGCTATCTGTCTCAGCATCAGTAAACTTGATACAGAGCTACACTTGTGTCAGATACTGAGGGTACCTGAAGGGCAGGGAAGGTGTCCCCCAGTTTGACTTTGAGGGGAAGCTCAAGACATCAGTCACTGTATGTGACAGCACTGATAAGCAGGAAGAAAAGTGGGAAAAGCCAGCAACAAAGGAGCCACTGAGACATAAAGCTGTAGTGAGAGGATCAGTTTCCTTTTTGCTGGAGGGAGGAGAGCAGGTGTCTACTAATTATGCAGAACAGGAAAAGGGTTCCTCTTTTTCCTCTCAGTACTGTAATTAATAGGGGAAATCCTTTGCCCCAAATACCCCTCAAACAGTGAATGACTCTGTGTCTCTTCTGGGCTGTCTCTGTCCTCAGGCAGAAAGTTCTGGCTGTTCCGTGTTACCCTCCTGCCCAGGGTGCCTAAGCCATACCCCTAATTCTCTGGAGCAACAAAGATCATGGCTGCTCTCCTTTCTTGGGACTTACCTTTCAGCCATACAGAGTGGGTCAGGGAAGCCAAAACAGATGGGAAGAATTCAACCCCTAATTTTGAAAATGGGTTTAAAGCTGCTATAGAAATGCAAAATATAAATTAATCTTTATTCCTAAGTGACTCTGAATGGCTGAAAAGGGAAGCAGGCTACAGGCCTTGTTTATGTGTTCTTGGTGTTTCTTACTGCTCTGAGCACAGACACAATCTAGGATGAATACAAGCGTTTTATGTGACAAAAAACCCTCCATTGCAGGGATGAAGAAACTCACCATTTTATTGAAGTGGTACTTGCAGTAGCCACAATATTTGACATTGTCGACTTCTAGGACTTCCTCTTCACATAAGAGGCCAGCCATCTGGGCACTGAAATACATGCAATTAGGAGGAGGATAAAGCAAACTGTACAGCCAGACCACATATCCCATCAAAGGGCAAAGAATAGTTCAGAATACCCAGGCAGGGTCTTGAAGTTTCCTGTTCTGCTCATAAATAGTATGCAAGGAGGGGAAAAAAGTTCAGATTATTTTTAATTCATATTCAGATCTTCAAAATTGTCAGTACTTTTCTAGCAGATTGTTTTGCAATTTTTGTTTTTCTTAAGGGAGGCTGGGAGACCAGTAACAATTCCAGCGAAAGACATATCATGAGCAAGGATCCATGTAAAGCTGGGAATCTCCCCGTTCTGCTGACAGGCAATGTTGTTTTCAGGCTGCAAGGGTAGGTGAGGATATCAGCCCTTAAAATCACATCATCTAGATGATACTCTTGCATGTGCTCTGCTGGAGAAGGAACATTCCTGGGTTGTGACTCACCTCTTCTCTTCTTGGATTCCACATAGTCTTAGGGAAATCCCCAGCCTTCGTTCTCAGCAGGGAAGGCTCACTGCTGAAACCTCAGCCTTCCTGGGGAAGTTCCCCTCACAAACTCAGCAAGGATGAGATACTCCTTGCACAAAATAAACCCAGGGTGATTAGCCCAACTCCCCACACAACCCATCTAGTGCGGCCTCAAAGCCACAACAGCAAAACCAATAGCTGGGGCTATTCTTGGGGTGATGCTGTGGGGAACTCACCAGGTGACATGGAAAGCTTGCCGGCAGCCATGTCGGTTACAGGCCATGCATGCTCCAGAGGCTGCTTTGCTCTCCCTGCCCTGCTCTTCACAGATGTAGCAGGTCTGCAAAATAAAGGAAAAGTGCTCACTCAAAGAAGCAGACAAAATGTCTGCTTCACTCTCACTGTTCACCAGGAGACAAAGCCTTCAAGAACTCATAACTCTGTGGCTAGTTATCTCCCTCCTATGACAACGGCTCTGAGTTATTTCTCAGTGGCATGCACAAAACTCATGCATCTTCTTTTTCTCCCCAAATAACAACTGTGTCAGATCAAAATGTGGAGTAACCAACATGCAACTCCCAAGGTGGAGATTGCTCAAGTTGCAGGGAGTTGGGCAAGAGAAAAACAGAGGACCAAAAAGGTATTTACAAGAACAGGGATTTACTTTGTAAGTTATTTTAAAAGGAATCTGAGTACCTGGTAATTCAAATAAATTGGATGGGAGATGTGGTAGGATAAGATGACCCCAAAAAGCCAAGATGGGGTAGGTACACTTGGGGCAGCAGGAGAAAGAGATGGCCTTACCTTGTTGAAGCGGTCATGGGGTACATACTGCAGGACAATTGGCTCCATGGTGAGCACGTTGGCAAACTGCACCTCTGGGATGTACAAAGCACAGACGACATGGGCCCACCCTGGGGAAGCAAACAAGACAGAGAGCGGAGATTAACATGGGACAACGCAGAAGAGTCTTAAACTCAGACAGGGCTGCAGACAAGCATGGGAGGGAGAGAACGAAGAGAGTGTAGGAAGGGAGCCAACTTAAGTTAGATGTTAGATTTGAAATACTGCTTGTTCTAACTTGGTTAGGAATCAAATCCTTTGTGGGTGAAAGATAGACGGATACCACCTCCAGATTAAATAAGAAAGCAGAGATTTCTTTGGGAAAAGAAATGTGCAACGCTCATTGTTCTTAAAAGCACCCCCTCAGGACTTGAGACCCGGAGCTGAAGACCTAACCAAACCCAGGAAAAGCATCCAAGCAATAAATGATGCTGATGGGAGAGGTTTGATGTGTAGTCCCATGCCACTGTAAACAAAGCTCTCTTTATTGGCTGTTATCAACGGCTAAAGAAGGCTCTTTTTCAGCAAGCCAAGTTAGATCAGAATCTAAATCCACCAAGACACTCCCCAAATCAGATGTGTAAGTTGAAATTCCATCTGGTCAGTAGAGAACTGAGAAACTTTGAAGGTCAGGAGCCTTAGGGGGCTGATCCATACCAGTATGGCTACTGCACTGGAAGGATTTAGCTAGAATTAGGATGGATTCACCTGGGCAGGTGGAACCAAACTTCATGATTACAGAATCATACAGCACTGTAAGTACTTGGGCTATATAATTCTGTACAGTGACACGGTTGTAACACTTCTTGTGCCTGTCTACACAGACCTGATCAAACCATGCAGTAACATGTTTGGAAGAAGATGCTGTGTTATTATAAACCAATCCCCCAACACAATACTTGTGCTATTGCACTAAGGCTCTTGGCACTTATGACCAGCTCTAGCAGATGCTTCTACAAAATACCCTGGACTTAGCGCTTCTTCTTTAAATATGGGATCTATCAGAATAAAGACCTCCTTGCCTAATTTAACCCTTTGTGTATTAAGGTAAGTGGCAGGTAGGTGCAGAAGCCTTTCTAAAAAATAAGATTTTGAGAAAAATTAAGTTTGATCTATACAGCCAGCAGCATCAATAGCTGCAAGCTCTGACAACTGAAATCAGACTCCACAGTACTTCACAGCACCAGAGGCTGAGAAGCATCAATGATGAGCAGATAAGACCTGCAGAGAAAAACATCTTTACTGCGTCCTGTCCCTGCTCTCAGATGGGTACTCAAGGCTGAGGCTCTCTTAACTTGAGGATCACACTGCTGCTGTGCAAGCGTGCAGCAAATAACACTGCAACTTCCACATTTCTGTAAACAATGCCAGATCGTGCACTGATTCCTGCGAGGTTAAACTCAAGGAACTGCACACTTCAGGGACTGTGCTCTGATGCCAGCCAGAGGGCAGGCAGGTTCCCCCCCAGGGAAAGGTCTTCTCACTGTGGAGGTTTCAAAAAGTGAAGTTTTTGTAAGAAAAAGGTAGTGTTTTCATTCCTCTGGAGCCTCCAACCTTCCCTTTCTGGTGACATAGGCTCAGAAAAGAATTATTTTGCGCCCAGGACAGCTGCCGAGTCCCCAGAAGCTCTGCATGACATACCCGGCTCTGCGCAGAGGTACTCACCTCCGTTGTCGGTCCGTTTCAGGGCTCCATCTTTGTGGGGACACAGTTCACATCTCTTGAAATTAAGCAGAAACAACAAGTTTAATCTAACTCCCAGGGGCGTGGGGCCAGAAAAGAGATGATTCACTTACAACATGGTTATGAAAGATGGGGCTGCTTTCAAAGAGAGGAAGTGGAAGAAGGGCTGAGGGCGGTTTGGGTGCAAAAAGATACTCTGACACAGCTCAATATCGTCCTGTCTGACGGGGACGCGTTTAAAGCCTCAGTCCAAGAGCCACAGGGCTACAAGCGAACCTTGACTTTCACGGGGCTTTTAAAAAAAAAAGTTTTAGACTTTGTGGTTGGGGAGTAAAACTGAAAACCATGACTCAGAGAGCAAAAGGCAAATAAAAAGAAGCCATTATCTATCTTGGTCTCTTTCCTTCCTTCCTTCTCTCGTGACATTTTTTCCACTCTCATGAGAGGCGGGTGAGGCTGTCGTGACATTTTTGCTGGCAGGGTGTGGGGGGCCGTGGCGAGCCTGGCCCCAATAGCTGGGACTGGCAAGTGGGCACCCTGCTTTCCCCCAAACCCAGCCTTGGGGGTGGCTGAGGTGTAATGGAGAAGGCACGAGGGGAACGTCAGCACCAGAGAGTCCCTGCCGCCCGGGAGGGTGGAGGAAGCTCCCTCAGGCGCCATCATGCCGGGCGGGAGGCCGCAGGCCCAGCACCGTGGTGGGCTGTGAGGGATGGAAGCGACCCTGCGCCCCTTTCCAGGCCCAGCCACTAATGGCTGCTTTTGGGGAAAACCGTGAGGGGGAGACACGCTGTGTCCTCCACCGGGGACCAGCAGCCGCAAGGTGATCGGAGATGAGCTCCCCTCACGCCAGGTCCCCCGGGGCAGGGAGGCCTCCGAGGCCAGCGGCGGCCCCAAACCTGCTGAAGGGTCTCCCCTCACGGCCAGGGCGGGAACGCGCCTCACCTCCCCACCACACACACCCGGCGAGCGGACGGGGAGAGTCCGGCCAGGCGGGACGGCAAGAGCCGGGGAAACCCAGCGCCACGGCCCTCAGCGCCATTCCTCGCCTCACAGCGGACAGCGAGGCCTCGCGCTTGTTTTTCCCGCCTCGCTAACTTCAGCCCTGCCTGGCCATCGTCGGCCGATCGCCTCGTAGCCATAACGCCCTTCTGAAGCGTTGGTGGAAGGTGGGGTGGTTTCGGGGCGCGTTGCCACACATGGGGGAACACGCTCCCAGCCCCGAGGGCTTCTCCTGGGTTGAGCCGCCCGAAAACGGTTGCTGTCTTCTCATGGCATCACTCAGGGAAAAATTTCTATGTGCTTTTTGTTTTTTTTGACTTTAAAAAAGGCCCGAAAACCTGCGAGGCGCAAAACTTTTCCTGCCCCAGTAGAAATGTCCGATTTGTTAAAACAAACAAAACAAAACAAAAAAACCCCCTGCTTTTCTGTGAAAAATGTCCCTCGTCAGAAAGTTTTGAAATGAGGTGCCCGGTGTCAAAGCGAGACGGTGGGCTGAGCCGCTACAAGCGTGTGGGACCTGGTGCTCTCGCCTGCCCGTGCTTTGCCGTGATTGCTCGGCTCTGGCAAGCGTAACGGGGCAGGTGCTCCATGCCACGAAAAACACCAATATATTGAGCAATAACTGGCCGTGAGCAAAAGCCTCTGCCACTAAGTAGTCCCTGAGGACCTTCCACAAAGGTGGTTTTCCTCAAGCAAGATTTCCTCTGCTGAAATTTTACCTCCTGGACAGATGGGCACAATAAATAGGATTGCAATGCAATGGGCGGCAGAGAGGCTCAGCCCGATCCTCAGAACACTTTTGTGGGAGTTAAGCGTGCGGCGCTGTCAAACAGGCACCTTTGGCAAGCACGAAATCCCCGTGATAACATATAAATAAGAGATGAGGGGACAAAGACCAGTGCTGTCGTCAGCAGCCCATCTCGCTGTCCCTGCAACTTAGTTTGAAATATGGATGGATGACCACAGGAGGTGTTTCTCACTGCTCCTGGTTAGGTCCGGGCTGCCAGAGGGCTGGAGAGCTGCTCTCACAATTACTATGGAAAGCCCGGCAAAGCCAAGACAGAAAAAGAACTGGGTTAACTGAGACACTGTAATAAGAAATTTGCACTTGAAAAGGCCCCTCCGCTCTCCCCTCCACCCCTCAGATCAAAGCGGCTCTCCCACCATGCGATTAGCAAAGCTCTGATTGTAACAAGAGGGGTTAACAGCTCCATCGGCCCCACACAAGACTTTTAATAGCCCTGCCTCGAAATGACAGCTAAAGCCTTCACATGATCCCTCACATGAGTGCCCTCTGGCCATTGCAGCTCACCGGGCTTCCTAGACAATTTGATTACAAAGTGGATGGGCTTTCAGTTGCTTACTGTAAGCATAATAGCATCCACAGCATCCTTTAGGGACCTGAGCATCTGAGGAGGGGTTACGAGCAGGGATTAGTGGTACCTCTTCCTTTTATTCAACCTGAACAGGCCAAGGCAGTCTCCGGGGGTTTTTATTTCAACTCTGGGAAAAGAGCAGAGCTTGGCTGATTTAAACCAGGTTGTAATGGGTAAAGTTAGAGCTCCTGACCCTGGGGGCTTCTAACTCCAGGATCTACCTACCACCAAGCGACTACACCTGCCAACTGAAAGTTAGGGCTCCTGAGCTCTCTTTCCAAAGCTGAAGGGGGGATGGAGTCCATCTCTCCAAAGGAGAGACACAGAAATCAGGAGACCTATGTTTTAAAACACTTGTGAAGAAGTGCAATATTGTCCACACCTCTGTATCTCATTTTCAAAGCAAAAGCATCAATATTTAGTCAATAAATATGGACAAAGCTTGTAAACTGCTTTAAGATTCTTCTGTGAAGGCAGATGTGGAAAGAAAAACATCATTGTTTTTCAGAGGAATTTACCACGCAGTCATTATGAAAGAAATATGAATATCAATTCATCCTGCTGCTGCTGCCAGTGTATTTTGCACTCAAATAGCAGCATCTCTCCTTCAAGATCCTCAAGGCAGTGTCTGCAGGCCAATAACGCCCCTTTTACAGCTGGAGAAAGCCAGGCACAGATAGGTGCCGTGAAACCCCAGGGCAGTGGAAGAGTCATACCCTCCAGCCTCACTGGACCACGGAGCCCAAATTCAAAGTGTTTTAGTAACAGAGCCATGCACAGATCTCATAAGACCTGACTCATTTCCCTTACTCTGATCATGCTGTTCTCTACATCAAAGAACTAGATTCTTTTTAAGTATTTACCCATCTGCGTGTCTGTTGCTATGACTGCTGGTGTTTAACTGAAAAGGTGAGGGATTTAGATAGGAAATCATCCCCAGCTCTGCTTAGGAAGGAAGATTATCACTGTTCAGTTATTATAGTAGCAGGGCTGAATGCCATAGGACTGAATGGCATGACTGAAGCCCACCACGCATTGTCTAACAGATTTCACTGAGGGCGAGTTAAATAAGGAGCCACCTGCAGGGGTATTGTTTTCTTGATACCTCAGAGGCAGTCTGAAGTGTGTAATGTGCAAGTGAAAAGTTACAGTCCTTGCAATGAGCACAGGTGAGGAGGACTTGTGTGTACATGTATTACTACAGCTTACATTGAATTGTAGCTAACACTGAAGAGCTTCTCTCTGCCTGCACGGTTGGGAGAGCCGGGGAAAGGAGGCCCATGAAATCCAAATTCCTTTCTTTGCTACGAAACTATCTGCAGGATGTAAAACCACTCAAAGACACATTTGATCTTCTTTACTGCAGCACACATAAAAGCAGCATCTTACAATGGGAAAAGAGCTCAGGTCTGAAAGTCTGGTCTTGTTTACACTCCCACTTCAATGAGGAATGAGTTAATGCAATGTAGAAAGCATGGTACAGATACCTAATTCCCCCATTCGCTCATCTTTGCCAAGTTCTTGCCCATCTGTGAAACAGATTAAACTTTTGTACTGCAGCAAGCAGAGAGCCCAGCTGAGATGAAGCACGCTATTTGCTCAGGCCTGCACAGATACGCACATTCAGAGGTCACCTACATCAGTTTCGCTAGGTGTGTACTTTAGAAAAGATTTAGCTAAACCAGTTCCGAAGGCAGTGCAGGCATTAATAAATGTTGTTTGTGCTGACTGAGGCCTTCTGTACTTAAGGAACACCGAAGTTTAATTTAAATCCATCTTTAAGGAAGCGAAGGGAGGAAGCTATCCCAGATTTACTGTATGGCAAAAGCAGCATCTCTGGCATAACCAACATGTTAAAGATCTACACCCCAGTACCTCAGTAGCTGGTTGGCGCAGCCGTATCTGATAAGGGCTCGCATGGGAAGTTATTGCAGAGTAGCTGTTGTGCTATAAACGCGCAGCCTAGTCTACTGCACAAATAACTTCGCCACATAGACAGACCTAAGAGGCAGTCCTGGCCTGATTGTTTCCACTTTCCTGCCTCACCGGGAAATGCCAGAATTAATTAAGAACATTTGTAAAGTGTTCTATACTGCTAAATTGCTACTTAGACAGAAACTAAACCCTGATCCAGCTTCCTGTCATTTTCTCTGCTGTTTTACAAACTCTGAAGACTTTATGCAGGAGACTGTTGCTGCGAGATATGAATGCAAATCCGTCCTGTCAGTCAGTATGATAACTATATGACAGTATAGCAGCATCTCAAGTGATGCCAACTTCCCTCCACTCCAAAACTTCCTGAGGAGCTGAACAGAAAAAACAGCAGGGAAACCACCTTTTAGAAGAATGCCATTATTTTTTTAAAAGATTGAGGTCTCCAGACTCAAAAATTTTGTGACTGATAACTTGCTTAAAAGCACCTCTGGCAGCATCTTCATCAAAATGGCTAATAGCATTGTATAAAATTGCTTGATACAATTATTCCTATTGTACAAACAAGATATAGCAGGTTACAGGCAGAGCTGGGATTACAATCACAGTAGTGCTGAAATGCCAGGCTCTATCACTTTTGCCAGGGGACCACGCTGGTTCCAGCAGAGACATGAAGGGCATCGAATGAACCTATTTAGCGTAAGTACAAGCGTGCTTCGTACTCACCACCCTGGCGGCTCTCTCTTGAGATTCACATTTCCGACAGAACCAGGGTCCGGTAGGAACCTGGACAATTCCATAGCAAGCTGGAAGAAAAGCAAAGAGAGTTCATTAGACCATCTGTAAATCAACTGTTTAATTTCTCAGGTGTACATAAAAGTTTGCCAGAGCTGTTATCAGTCAGATATGGGTGACAAAACCAAAAATTACAACTACGCAGCATTTTATTCCTCTTTCTAGTTTCCATAGCCAGCAACAGCAGATTGCCTTTTGCAACGGGTCCAGTGTTATACATTTATTCCAGTTTTCAAATAAGCTCATGCCCAGTATCAAAAATTCTTGTGAAAATGTGGCTTAAGTGGGAATCGAGTGCTTCATAAACTGTGTCTAATTCTGGTCTAGCAAACACAAATGGAACAATTTCTTACCCCTTAACTTTTCAAGTGTCACTAGTGATCTAAATATAAAATTATGAAATGGATGGCTATGAAGCACCTTAACCATAATTAGGACTAAGAGAAAATCTCAGCATCATGAAGGAAACCATCACAGTGAGAATTCAGACAGACACCAAGCAAAACTCCCATTTCTTCTGCACACCCTCAAGTCTGTAAGTCACACCCAGCAGCAGCCTTTTGCAGCATGCTTCCAAGATCACTGAATTCAGGCTTTTTAGGACTACTCCTGGGAACAGGTTCTGTGTCAATGCAAATTTCCAGCTGATAACCCGACAAAGGTGCTGCTTTTGCAAAGCTATACCACACGTCCCTCTTGCTTTCTACATCACTTGATGCTCTCAGGGTCTCCCTCTGCAAGCTGCAGCTCCCAGTTCTCTAAAATTAGCTCCCTTCTCTGACGGGGCAATGTGGCTTGAAGACTGTTCACCTTCTTCGGCCATCCTCACCATCTAACCATCCCAGGATGGTCTTTGTGAGTCCCAAAGGAAGCGTTTCTGACCCTGAAAGGGCTCTTAGCCACCACGCAGGTGGGTTTAAAGCAACAGAGGCTGGTAAAGATAGTGGTAAGAAGTAAGGCTATGCATCTCAGACGAGGGTATTGAAGTCTCCTAGGGAAGAACAAATTATATCTTCCTTATTCCACCTTCAAATGCAAACTGGCGGTTGGAATGGAATCCCAGTCACTTGAGACGTTTGAAACTAGGTTGGACAAAGCATCTGAAAATATCCTGCTGGAAGCAATCCTGTGATGTTCCCTGGGGGATGGACCAGACACGACCCGCAATAGGTTCTCTCCATCTCTCTAATGTCTATTATTCCACATCAGCCAGGAAAACGAATGCAATTGTAGAGTTAAACCAAAAGAGCTGACTGCAAGATGAGCCAAGGCGTACACATAAGCAAATAGAAACTACATGAAAGCAATGACAGAGGAGCCTGCCTTGGGTCCATCTTTAGCAGTGGGCTTAGGGCCAAAAGCAAGCACTCAGCTGGAGCCAGTGCAAGCTTCTGTGCCCACTGCTTCAAAAAGGAAGAAAACAAGGAAGAAAACAAGGAAAAATGCGGAACATAAGTAAGGCAGAGTTGAAAATATGGTTTGTAAATGTTCTTAACTATCTTATTAGAGTCTTAATTTGCAATCAGATGTTTTTGTTAACATTTTGAATTTTTTACTGGAAGGGTAAGATTTCTAACCATCGTCACAGGAATGGTACTGATATTTTTAAGAATCAGCCCTAATGTGTAGCTACAATGTACCTTTTAAAAAAAATACAGGGTTCTCTATTTAACTGTACAATCATTTCAAAAGGTAACTTTGGGTTTGTGGATATTCAAGCAGTACAAAGAGATACCAAACCCAGTGTGTGATTGCATGGAATGAGACTAGATGACCCAGATGATCCTCTACAGTGGTTTGTTTCTATTTAAGAAATAAAAGCCTACCAAAACACTACACTACTGCTAGGTTTATAAGCAGGCTTTAAAAAGAGGGTTGAAGAACATCCACTACACACTGCTACACTCCTTACGAATTACTATATCCTGAAGGACTCTTACAAGACCTAAACAGACAGTTGTGTTTCCAAACACACAAGCGGTGCCCTCTCTCAGACTTTTCTAACATGCTCCAACTCTACCAAAACAATGCTACGCGCCCGCTTCCCCGCCGCTGCAGCAAACACATCCAGTCTCTGAACCTGCGCGGGCCTAGAAACAGGCACCCTAAAAGAATAAAAGCATTGTACGTTTGAAACTGTTCTCGCACATTTGAAACAACTGTTCTTGCCAGCAAACAAAAGTGTTTAGATTAATCTTGGGAGCGGGCATAAGGATGCCAATGCCCTTTATCTCCCTCCAAAAAAGAGAGCGATGATCTAGCATGGGGTTTGATAAATAACGGGAAGAACGGAACACTTACACCAGCAAAATTCAAACAGAAAGAAGTGTCCCTCCAGAGAGACCCTTACATGCTGCCGGGTCACTCAGCCTGGAGAGGTTGCCTGATGACAGGAGACACCCAAGCATCGCTTCCGAATGAAGAGAAATCCCCCGCAAGTTTTGCTTCCTCCTTTTAACTCCTCTTCAGTCCCTTGGTTGTAAGTGACTTCTTACTAAAGCCGTGAGCGCGGACACACCAAACGCACGAAAAGCTAAAGAAAGCCCAACCTACAGACCCAGAGACCTGCGCCTGACAGGCGGGCAGAGGCAGAGCAGGACACATTTGCAGCTGGAGACAGGAGCGTGCATCAAGACACCGAGGGAGAGATTGTACAGGAAGAGGCTGGAGATGTGCTGGTAGATGGATAGGATAATAATAGATGGAAAAACAGACATGCCAGATGAGACCAGAAACCTTCGTGTTATTCAAAACAAACCAACCAGGATAATCACCGTGCCTTTCTGCTGGATTAGAACGAAAGTAAATAAATATTTTTTTTTAATTTTTTTTTTTTTTTGGTGTGTGTTCGGAGACCCGAGGACAAACTTTCCACTCCGATACCGTGTGTTAGGGGCGTGCTCCAAGTCATTTAAAATGCAAATAGCCCATATCCCGGGGGGTGGGGGGGGAGGAGGAGGAGGAGGAGAAGGGCTGCCTTCCTCCCTGCCCTTGGAGAAGGCAGCTCCGGGCCCCGCGGCCGCCCCCGGGGGGGGTTACCCGGGGCCATGTGCGGCAGCGGGCCGAACCGAGGGCACCGGACCCCCCCGGGAGGGGGGGCTGCGGTTCTTCCCGACCCGGCGCTGCCCTCCTCCCGGCCCGGGGCTCGCCAGCCCGCCCTTCCCGGGGAGGGGGAGACCCGGCTCCGCCGCCCCCCCCCCGCCCCCGCCGAAGGAAGCGGCCGGCCCTCGGTAACGAGCACCCCCCGAGCACCGAGAGCTTCGTGCCCCCACCCCGGGGGGGGGCTAATAGCCAACTCCGCTCCCCTCCTCGCCCCCGGCACACCGCGCTTCCCCCCCCCCAACCCCCACCCGGCTCCTCCGCCGAGCCAGGCCAGCGGCGACACCGTTATTTTGAACAATAGGGATAAAACAAAGCCCCCCCCCTTCAACCCCCCCCCGCCGCCGCCTCCGCACCACCACCCCCACCACCCCCGGCCTCCCCGGGGCGCCCGGGGAAGAAGGAGGAGGAGGAGGAGGAAGAGGAGGAGGAGGCGGCGGCGGCGTCTCCCCCGGCCCCGCTGTGCCCCGGTGCCGGCGGCGGGCCCCCCCCCGCTGCCTTACCTTGGTGCACCGCCACATTGCAGCCGTGCCCGTCGCAGTACACCAGCGGGTTCTCCGCCCAGCCCCGCTCATCAGAACAGACACAGCAGCCTCCCACCATCTCCTTCATACTTCCATGAGGGTTTCCTTCCCCCCCCCCCCCCCCCCCGCCTCCCTCTACGCACACACTCCTCCCTCCTCCTCCTCCTCCTCCTCCTCTTCTCCTCCTCCTCCTCCGCGCTCCCCCCTCCCCGCTCGCAGCCTGCCTTTCACACGGCCGCCCCGCCGAGGGAGCGGGGTGTCCGACCCCCCGGGTGGCGGCAGCGCGGAGCCGGGCGGTGCTCGGGGGGGGACCCGGGGGCGGCGAGCCCCCGCCCCGCACGCTCGCCCCGCGCCCATGCACACGCACGGGGACACACACACACACACACAACCCCCCCCCTCAGCCTCCCGCCTATACAATCATGGCAGCGCCGCCCGCATGCTCCGGTAAAATTTGAGGTTCAGGGATTGCAGGCTGGCTGGGTCGGGTGTATTTCTTTGCGTGCCTCTGGGCGTGTGAGATTAAAATTTTTTTTTTTTTTTTTAACCCACTCCCCCCCGCCCAGGCCGCTTCTTTCTTTACGTTTTTGCTCGCCCCCCCCCCCCCCGAGCAAACCGAGTAGGAATCCGAGTGTGCACCCGTGTGTGCAAACCGCTGGATGCGTGCCCGAGCCAGTCAACATGGATCGCTCCGGAGTGATGAGTTGGGACCGTTCCGTAAATCCTATTATCTCTGCAATTCCTCTCTGACAGATCGGGGCTCCGCGAGCGCCACCGCCTGTCCTGCGCTCGGAGGCTCCTGGAGGAGGTTTTAACCCGTTGGCACCTGTTTTGTTCTCTTGAGGGAGAAAAATGCCCCTTTGGAGGTTTATGCCCAGCAGGACGAGCGTCAGAAATCGGCTGGAAATCAGCAAAAAGAAATAATCCTAAAGTATAGTGATTAATGCTGTATGGGATTGCACCTGCAGGTCCCCTAAGGCCACGCAGTATCATGAGAAACAGCCCTTGCTTTGGACACATCATCCAGAACAGACGAGGAGAAATGAGGAGAACCCAAGCACAGAGCACAAAAATAATTAAATCTTAGAAAAGAGGCCTAGGAGGAACCCAAAGAATTCATGTAACGCGTTCCTATGGCTCCAGCTCTACCTGAAATCATCTGCCTGAGGACACAGCAGCTCTGAGGGAACAGAGCCCAGGTCCCATGATCTCTCCTGTAGGTCCTTACCCAGCGACCGCGCTGTCCTCATGAAAAAAAGGAAGTGCCCGATGCCAGACTGGGCAAAGAATCAGTAGAAAACGTAACAGTGAACCATTTTTTGCCTGCATTGATAATGAAAAAGATGTCCTCTTAAGCTGCTATACTGTATAGTAGGGCTGATGGAGGAACGGTGTACAGGAACTTCAATAAAAAGGTGCATAAAAAGGGGCCTGATTTGCATTACTACTTTTCAATTCTGTTCCTGTAAATCCTTGGTGTTTTGAAAAAGAAGCGTTGTAAATTATATCAAAAGGAGAGTATTGTATCCTGCTTAGGAAATGTACGGAGTTTATGGAATCACAGCTACCTGAAATCTTTTTTCCCCATTCTTTGTGGGTTGTGAGCACTGAAGAGGGATGGTTGTGGTAGTGAAAGAAACATGAAGAAAAAAAAAATCAAAAGCTGTTCTCTCTGCTTCCAGGCGTAGGCACTTAAAATTGTTTTCAGATGCTGGCATGTATGTGAGTAGCCAGGAGGTCATATCTTTACTCAAAAGTCAGTCTTCAAAGCCATCAGGGTTTCTGCAGAAAGATGTCCTCCTGGAATACAACCTCAGCAGGTCTGTTCTCCTGCCTGCAAGTGCGTCGCTGCAGTGACTCCACGGGAACTATTCCTGATTTACAGCAGCTTAAATAAGGCCAGAAAAGGTGTCAATGTCTCTTAGACTGGCGACCCTCTTCTTGCTCAAAGTGTTTCCCTTGTGACAGGTCGTCTTTGAAAGGTCGGCATATCCCATCATATAGTGTCTTTTAAAAAAATCTTCTCATCAGAGAGCAGAGAGGAAACCCATTCCAACAGCCCTAATAATCACCAGTTTAGCATCCTTTATATTGCACCTGTTCAAGCGTTACATCAAGGGGCTGGAAGGCAGACGGCTCCCTGAGAAGCTGCCTGCTGGGTTGCTGTCTTCCTTTTATTGCATTCCTTTGAGAGTCACAGGGGCAGACAATACGTTCACCACATTGCTGGAAATTCACTGAGCCTTAGCTCACTTTTCTGGGAGGGTTTCCCCTCCTCTCCCCCTCTTTTTTTTCTTTTATCTATTGTGTTATGAACTTGTTTAAAAGAAAAGGGGGAAAATCTGGCTGGTTGCCTTTGTAACCTGAAGGAGATCCTTGCGGTTTAAGATTGTCTTAGACTACAGGACAAAATGCTAAACATCCGCCATCCCCTGACGGTCTTGGTTCCAGTTGGCCATGCTAGCAGACACTTGGACTTGAACTGCAAATTTGCCTTTAGGGGATTAAGTTCCAATTTACATAACTAATCCCTGTGGTGAGGAAAGGCTAGGCCGGGGAGGAAAGGGCATGATGGTTTCTTGAGAAAAATTTGGGGGAAAGTTACAACTGTGAAAACTGAGACATGGAGATATTTAGTTTATACTGTTCATTTGTTATTTTATCAGTCAGCGTTTTTCAAATGTGGCCGTATGTAGGAAGCAAGCAAAATGAAAGTGATATGTACTGACTCATGGGAACCAATATCCTTGTGTTATCTCAGTAATAACTGCAGACCTAAGTTACAGAAGTTGTTACTAAACTTAGTCGTTTACTACTATATCTAGAAAATTGTGGATAAGGGAGCTGGCTTCTCCACAGGCTCATACATCACGAACAGAGCTGTTAGCCTTATCTCTGTCTGCAGAGTCTTTGTTACAGATGATCTTTCATTTTTCAGGGGGATCCTTTGCATTTACTTGATTAGTATTTAAAAATAATGTAAACTTAGTTATCATCTAAGTGCCTGACATGGAAATTCTTCAGATATAATAAATAAAATACTCTTACTAGGGTGTAAGGCCATATCATTGCATTTTCCAGATTATTAATCCTTCAGCTATTTTATCTATAAAATACATACGTCCTATGTTAAAAAAAGAACAAAAAAAAAGGAAGAAAATTTATCTTTCTTATGATAACTCCATGTGCTCTTAGGAAATTTAGACTGATCTATATTAGAGAAGCGCTTATGGCCTAGCTTACACAAAGGGTCAATGCAAGGAAACACTGGGATGTACATACTTAATGGCTTGCAGTGATAGATTGCCTCTCTGCACAGTATCCCAGCCTTTTCCAACAGCTTCTCCTGGGAATGAAGACTCTTCCTTCCTTCATTTATGGGGAAACTGTCACTTGAGATTATCATGAGTAAGGACTGTAATTTATCTGGTTCCAAGGAGGGCTAAAACTTGCCTATTTGTGGACAGGCAAATCTGCGCCCCTGTTTAACAAACCTGTATGCTCTATCAGATTTTATCTTATTCCTCTTGGGCAGGTTGGAGGAAGGGGGAATTGTGCAGATAAGAGTAGTAATCCTCCCTAGGCAGCCAAATTCCTTCGAGTCCCTAGCAAGAACCGCTACTTTAAAGTATAAATCTCTTTAAAGTATAAATCTCTCAGCTGGAACTGCGGGATCAGTTCCACAGATAGCAGCAGCAAAGTCTTATCCTCTGTTAGCAGCAGCCGCCAGGGACAACGTGACATAATCAGAGAACTCTCCAAACCATAACTCTTTTAGAAAGTTGTTTTCCCATTTCAGACCAAACTTTTCATCCTTCTCACAGATGCATATACATTGAGCTCCTTCATCTCTCTGTAAATGCTTACTAGCATGGTGAGAAGACTTTATTTATACACATTATTTAAACAAAATAATTTAGCTCAGCTTTCTTTAAAGCTTTGTTTGTGATGTTTTTCTCTGTATCCTTTGTTTTGGATATCATCGTATCTCAAAACACTTGGAGAGATTATGCTAGTTGTCAAATTTCAAGGCCAACAAGTGTCCCTCCTTGAAGAGGTAAATAAAGTATAGCAGAGAATTCTTTTACAAATCTGGAAAGATGGGCTCCGGCTCTGCCACAAACCTGTTGCAAGACTTTAGGTGAATTATTTTGCTTTTTCCTTCTCTGTCTGGATTATTAGACCTTCGGGGAGGGAATGCCATCTTACCACACCTCCTGCACTATTCCAGGATCAGTAGCATCTTGATGGTACTCAGAGTCTCTGCGTGTTCCACCATCATAATTAATAGTCACTGTAATAGGAACAAAAATGAGAATGATGGCGGTGATAGTGGCAAGTCATCAGATGTGATTCAGTGGTATACACAAAACTTACCCAAATTTATTTTTCACCTGTCCAGCATATAACACTGCTAACTGGATAGTTCTGGAGTTTTGCTACCTTTGCGGTGGGTTTATAAAGGAGATAAACTTTTTCTCTTTCTCTCCACCAAAACCTGACTTTATTACCTAGCAACAAAAGGTCCATATTCACAGGCTGGTAGGGACAAGGGGTCAAAATCTTGATATTTCTCTACACTATAGATGGGGGAGATGTCTTCCAGTCCAATGAAATCTCAATTGCAATCAGTCAGCACTGTGGCGCACATTTTCCTATAGCATACAGGGCCTCTTAACTCTCTTTTCCTATCATTGGACAAGGAAAAATCCCCCTGAGGTCTGCAAAGGCTTCTCATACCCTGCAGGACTGAAAGCTGGGAGTCTGGACTGCAACCCGCAAAGGCAAAGTCTCTGTTTAAACAGGAGCTTCAGCTGCCTCCGCAGCGTGTGGTTCCCAAGGGAGAGAAAGTGAGACCTTTGCCCCTGCTCTTCATTAACCACACCTACCAAAAAAACCCCCACGCTTTTCATCTCTTTTCTTCCCTGCTCATGTCCTCCCAAGGATACCTCATCGAGGCATCTTTCTTAAGAAACAACTCCGTTTACTGAAGATATTTGTGAAAGAAAAAGAAACAATCAGCTTTCAGAATGGCTTGTTGAATCAGCGCTTATGGTTTATTAGATGGGTTACTTTGTGCTTGCTCCATTATGGGCTAAATGCTGCATTTCTAATGTACAAACACCCACAGAAAGGCTCAGAGCGTCAAGAAAGCCGAGAGCCAAACACACGCACTCTCAGCTTTGCTTCGTCAGTAACTTTCTGGCCTTGGACAAGTCACTTCCTCCCTTTGTGCCTCATTTTCCCTCTGTGCCTGACCAATTCCCTACTGCAGAGCACTTTTGGGTTGTTTGTCTCAAAAAGCACTATATAAGTGCAAGTTATTATTCATTAAACAATGTCATTAAGGACTTTGAAAGGAAACAATGATGTCATTAACAACTTTGAAAGGAAATAGTGCCATTAATGACTTATAAAGGAAAAAAGTAGCAACTGAAATATCTTCTATGTCTGTCTTTTTTTTTTTCCCTCTAGCAGCTTAAATCAAACGAGACAGTGGATCATATTTGTCTTCATGGTTTTGATGCATTCAAAACAGTAAAATTGATTAATGTAGTAAGTCATTGTACAGGAAGATGACAAATTTGCTTTTGGTACTAAATTAGTCTTTTATGAGTGGAAATATTTTGAAGAGATTGTTAGAATCGCTCTGTCTCTTTTTGCCCCAGAAGCTGAAACTCCCACGCTTTCGTGACATACCCATATTTATGACCGCTTTCCAGCCAACGTACCTTACTGTCCTCTCCTGCTGGGGTGACGAGGATTCCTATGGGTCATGTATTTAAAGTAGTTTAGCTGTTTATTCACTTCTTCCTGCAAAAGAGAGAATGTGCTACAGACCATGTAGTTGAAGAACATCTCTAAAACAAGTCCAGTTTAACAAACCTAATGGGATAGTCATAAAATCACATAAACATTGCTTTGGAAGGAACTTCAAGAAACCAATTAGGCTAATTCCCTACGGGGAGGCAGAACCAAGGACTTATTAGTGTCATACTATTTTTATTATTATTATTATTTACATTAGGCAGTGAAAGTACACAACAATTACCAGAGAAATAAGTGATGTGGTCTGTGTCCAGGAACCAAGAGTATTTTTAAGGAGCCTGTATTTAAGCTTTCAAGTTCATTCTTAGGAACCTAAACAGATGCCCTGGCTTTAAAGCCATAACAAGCTTTGGAGCTGCTCCCACCTCTCGGTGTACCCAAACCTCTGCTGATGCGTGCGGCGCAGGACCAAGGCTTTTGAGAGCACTTAAACTCTCCCGGGGTGCTTTGGCATGGCAGAGCATTAGGTACTTCATAGATTCAGGCCCAGAGTCTTCAGCCTGGGTTCTGATGTGAAAGGGGGCATTAATAATCACAAACAGATTTCTTTTAACGGGAGTTAGGCACCTGTTTCCCTTTGTGCCTTGGGACTTTTTCCTCACATTCCTGTGTTTTTAGTGCCTTTAAAAAATACTTGGCGGTAATTGAAGCTTTGCCTATACCCACCAGTTGCTCTCATTTAATTGGTTTACAAACCAGTTTAATTAAAAGCTCTGTTCTGACGTCCTTGTATTGGGTTAGAGCATTGCATCAGCTTAGCTTGCAATTGTGTGTTCAGTTCTTGGCGAAGCTATCGGAAACTGCCTTTAAGACAGGAAACCTGAGGTAAAAGCCTGAAGGTAACAGCTCTGCAGCGGCTGCACAAACCCAAGCTGTTGTTCCAGGCCAAAGGTATCTTCCCAGGGTTGAAAATATCCTGAGCTGGGCAGGCTCCACGGCACGGCAAGGTGTGGGGTGGCCGGTGGGTGAAGCCACCATCCCTCCCCGTCCCGCTGCCAAGCTGACAGCGGTCCAGGGTGCTAAACCTGCACATGGTCCGGCTTTCTCCTTCCTTCCTCCCTCCCAAACAACCTCTCTCTCTATATATACTTTTTTATATATGTGTGTAATGACTTCTCAAGCTGCTTCCCAGTATGCAAAAGAATCCGTTACAGAGCTCTGCGGAAAAAGTCGTGCACGGAGCTGGACAAGCTCTGCTGCTGCTGCTCACCTTTCACCGTAGAGCACCCAGGGCTGGGGAGGGGTGTCAGCTCTCACCCCAACCCTCCCGCTCCCTAAGACTTCTGCAAAAAAAAAAAAAAAAAAATTCTTTACCGACAGCCCGGGGGGTGTGCTGGGTGCTGCAGGCCCGGGGATGGGCAGGGGGGCTGCCGGGACCCCCGGTGGGGATGCGGTGGAGCTGCCCGGTGCCCGGTGCCCGGCTCCGGTGAGCCAAGCCGGCCCCTGCCGGGGCTGAGAAAGCCCCGTGAATATTAACAGGAAACGATCGGCGGCTTTTTGGGTTGCGAGCTGCAGCGCTGAGGTTCAGGCAACGACATCCCGGCCCGGTGCAGGCTGCGGGGGCGGCCCCCGCGCTCCGGGGGGGGCGGGCGGGCAGGAAACGGGGGCTGCGGGGGGGCCGAGAGCTGCCCGCGGCCGGCACCGGGCGGGCCTGAGGACCCGCGGTCCTGTGCCACCCCTCGCCCACCCTACAGACGGCTGAGGTGATGCACCCCGCTGGAGCACGTCTGTGCCCCCCATCCCTCCCTTCATCCATCCCTGCATCCATCCCTGCATCCCTTCATCCGTCCCTGCATCCCTTCATCCATCCCTGCATCCCTTCATCAGTCCCTCCCTTCATCCATCCCTGCATCCCTTCATCCATCCCTCCCTTCATCCCTCCATCCCTCCCTTCATCCCTTCATCCATCCCTGCATCCATCCCTGCATCCCTTCATCAGTCCCTCCCTTCATCCATCCCTGCATCCCTTCATCCATCCCTCCCTTCATCCCTCCATCCCTCCCTTCATCCCTTCATCCATCCCTGCATCCCTCCCTTCATCCATCCCTCCATTCACCCCTGCATCCCTCCATCCCTCCCTTCATCCATCCCTCCATCCCTTCATCCATCCCTGCATCCCTCCCTCCCTTCATCCATCCCTGCATCCCTCCATCCCTCCCTTCATCCATCCCTCCATCCACATCTACCCATCATCTACCCATTGAGAGCAGCCCTGAGGAGAAGGACTTGGGGGGTACTGGTGGATGAAAAGCTGGACATGAGCTGGCAATGGGCATTCGCAGCCCAGAAAGCCAGCTGTATCCTGGGCTGCATCCAAAGCAGCATGGCCAGCAGGTCAAGGAAGGGAATTCTGCCCCTCTGCTCCGCTCTGGTGAGACCCCACCTGCAGTTCTGCGTCCAGCTCTGCCGTCCTCAGCACAGGAAAGACATGGACCTGTTGGAGCGGGTCCAGAGGAGGGACACAAAAATGATCCGAGGGCTGGAACACCTCTCCTGTGAGGACAGGCTGAGAGTTGGGGTTGTTCAGCCTGGAGAAAAGAAGGCTCCAGGGAGACCTTATAGTGGCCTTTCAGTACTTAAAGGGGGGTTTTAAGAAATATGGGGACAAACTTTTCAGCAGGGCCTGTTGCGATAGGACAAGGGGTAATGGTTTTAAACTAAAAGAGGGTAGATTGAGACTAGATATAGGAAAGAAATTTTTTACAGGGCGGGTGGTGAAACCCTGGCACAGGCTGCCCAGAGAGGTGGTCGATGCCCCATCGCTGGAGACGTTCAAGGTTGAGTTGGATGGGGCTCTGAGCAACCCGATCGAGTTGAAGATGTCCCTGCTCATTGCAGGGGAGTTGGACTAGATGACCTTTAAAGGTCCCTTCCATCCCAAACTATTTTATGATTCTGTGATCTCACCATACCCAAAACTACAAAACCTACAATGCCCTTTGAGTCCTCTGCCCCGAAAGCCCCACAGGGCTGGTGGGGCAGGGGACAGTGGGTGCCTGGTGTGGGACAGGGTGGCTGCAGGCAGCTTGGGCAGCTGCAGTCTGCACTTCACACGTTTATCAACCAGAGTTGCTCTAGTTCTTAGTAAGAGCTGCAAGGATGGAAAAGAAAACTTAATCAAACATTCAGCCCTTCGTCACTGCTCTTGGGAGATTTGCACGGACTGTTCCGAGATGCCTGTTCACTATAAATGTCCTAATTATTTGTCAGAGGAAGCAACTGTTTCCTTTACTGATAATTTCAATGATTTATCATGGATTCTGCCAATCTGCCTTGCTGTTATATTCGTCCTTTGAATCGTGTCTATTTAGTGCCTTACAGAATGGGTTAGATCTTCTTGCACACCCTATTACTCATCATAAATTTTGAGGCTGTAACCTATTACTTAGTCACTGGTGACTCATAGCTTGTCCCCTGGAAAATAAAAGATGGCCAAATTCTGACCTCCTTGAGGCTTACCTCCAAAATAGTGTGTAAAGTCACCGGCACCATTTCTGTGAGATGCTTCCCAATGAGAGCTAAGGGATCAAAATTAGGCTGATGGTTTCAGTCTAATGCATGTGTAATATTTGGAACAAATCAGTTCAGCTGTGATTCATATCTATCTTGATGCTTAAATATTTTTGCCCTTAACTTGAGAGATCCAGGAATGAGAATAATTTCTAAAACTGTCAAAAATTGGTGCATAAATCTCTCTGAGGGCAGGGCCATCGCAGGGTGCTTTGGAGCAAGTCTGTAGATGGATGGTGGTGTGCTGACTGGACTATGTAGAGGAATTTCACAGGTGCAAAACCTGTTCAGGTGCACTAAGTCCAGCTTTAATTAAGACTTACATGAATTTAATTCAATCTAGTTAATTGCTAAATTGAAATAATCTGTCATAAGCACAGTATAAAGTAGTAGTGTGTCTACATGAGCGGTTTGCACAAACACAGCAGTATATTTAGAGTAATTTCCTAATATAGATAAACCCACTCTGTTCTATTTCTTTCTTTCTCTGTTTTGGCTCGTTGGCAGTGGGATTACAAAAATAGTGAGAAGACCTGAAATTGAAAATGAGACTCAGTTTACAGAACTATGTCACTTAGGGAGGCAGAAAGAGTTGGGGCTAATGTGATTTTCTAAGCGTCAGCTCTGACATGGCAGGTTTTAGTGCTGCTTTTCTCCGCGGGCCCCTTTCTGCGGGGGAATTGTTATATGGGGGTGGGCACATTTTCCCCTGCATGGCTTTAACCACACGTACCCAACCCAGAGCGTGGATTTCCAGGTCCCTGCCCTGAATTTTCCTGCCCACTTCAGTCAAATAACCTCCCAACGATCTGTGTAAAGTCAGGCTGTTGCTGTGTGCCCCGGCATGCAGCAGACGGTACCACAGCTCTGCATCAAGTGTGCGGGGAAAGGGGATTTTTCCCTCCGCTGCTGCTCTCTCCCGGGCGAGGAGTTTCTATTTCTGCCGGGCAAACCTTTACCGCTGAAGCCCGTGTAGGAGAAGAACCCCCCGCCCCGGGGGGGGGGCCCGTACCGGCCCCACGGGGTCCCAAAAGCCTGAGGCCGCCGGGACGTGACGCTCAGACCCGGGGGGCTGAGCAGATGCCCCGGGGGTCGGGGAGGATCACGGCGTTACCGGGGGGGGGGGTGCAGACACCGGCCTGGGACGCCGGGGAGCCGCCCGGCTGCTCGTGGGAAGGCAACCGGGGACCTCTGCTGGGCGAAGCCTAAAAATGCCCTTTTTTCCCCCCAAACGCGTGCCCTGCGGCCAGGCTGGCGGTGGGAGACCTCCGGAGGGCGCCAGCATCTCGTCTTTCCCCACCGGGCCGGGGACCCCCTGCCCCGGCTGCCCCGGGGGGGATGGGACTGAGCCCCCCCCTCCCCCCCCCAACCCCGCATCCTCCGGCCTCGCCCCCGGGGGCAACCGGCAGGGACGGGGACTAGCCCCGGACAGGCTCTGAACCGAGAGGGCGAGGAGGTGGGGGGCTCATCTAGGGGAAATGTCGTTTTTTCCGGAGGCGTGAAACCTTCCAGAAATGGGAATGACCGCAAGAGACTGAACTATTCCTCGGCTATTTCTCCTGCCAACCCATCCATCCGTCCATCCATCCGTCCGTCCGTCCGTCCATCCATCCTCTGCCCGGGTCCCCTGTCTCTCCCCTCCAGCTCCCGCTCCCCCCTGCCCCAGCCCGGCAGCCGAAGCTGAGCGGAGCTTCCCCCGGGACCGTCCGGCTTTAGCAGGGAAAAACGGCTCGGGGTCCCTGCTCTTCCTCAGGGAGAGGTTTAGCACTGAGCTGGGAGGGGGGGTACGCGACTTTCCAGCCCAAATCCCCCGGGAAGGGGGGTGTAAGGGGGTGCAGCCTCCCACCCCAAAGCAAACACGGCCCCGCCGGCGCCGGGGGGGCATCGGCGGGCACAGACCCTCCCCCGGTAGAAGGAACAGCCGAGAGGCTCCTCTGATTGATTTTATCTAGTTTTTTTTAAGTGCATCGCCGGAGGCAAAGGCGAAAGTTGCCGGCGAGGCTGGGGGAGCCGGTGCCGGGAGGTGCGGGGGTGGGAAGGGGCTGGGGAGGGGGCTGGACCGGGGGGGTTGGGGGGGGAGATGGCAGCGGAGGGGGCACTGGCATGAAGGGATGGAGCCGGGGGATGGCGACCGCCGCTGTCCCCCCTTTTTCACGCCCAGCTCCAGCAGCGGGGAGGGTGGGGGGGGCTGCGGCACCCAGAACCCCGCGGCCGGCACCCTCCTGCCAGGGGATTTAGAGCGACCTGGGGTGGGGGGTGTTTTTATGTGTCCCTTCTGACAAGTACCAAAGAGAAAATTCAGAGGAAGGAGACAGAATAGCCGGAGCGGAGCTGGATCCTGGGCCACCCCCCCTGTTACAGCAGCACCCCCCGGCCGCAGGGTACCCCAGGCTGAAGCCGGGCAACCCCCCCCCCCCCCCCCCCCCGTCTCCTGCCTTCAGCCCCCGCCGCGGTACCCACAGACCCAACCGCTGCCCCGTTCATCCCTCGCAGCTCGGGAGCGATCGTCGCTCACCCGGGCCGGGCATCGCTGGGACGGAGCCGGTGCCCCCGCCTGCCCCCGGCTCCCGGTGCCCGTGTCCGTCCCCCCCTCCCCGCCCCGGTGCCCGTGTCCCCCTCGTCCCGGTGTCGGCTACCTCGGGGACCTCGATTTTTAGATGATAACTTAGGAGTGACCCTAAAGGCATTTCTTTGTCTCATCTTTATTTGGGGACGAGAGACACACCCCCCCCCGCCGCCCCCGAGGCAAAGGAGGCTGCCGGGGGGGACACGGGGGGGGACAGCCACAAGCTCTCCCGTCCCTTCCCTACGGAGCGGGACGTTTCTGCCAGGCGATTCCTAGAAAGTGGAGCTGAAACCGAAATGTCCATTTTGGAGTGAAACGCAAATATTTTCTATTTTATTGTTTCCCAGCTCGGTGCCTTCCTCTCCCTTTAGGTCCCAGCGTCTCCAAAACCGAGAACCGTTTGGCAGCTGGGAGATACCACGGTGTTAAAAAACTAATAATAAAATCAAATAAAGATAAACAGATGCAACCTCCTCCCCCACCCACGGAGTAACGGGTGGAAAGTACTCAGGATAACTTTTTTTCATGCCAAATTCCAGGGTTTAACTTAGCTCAATAGCAGGTAGAGCAGCTCCTGCCCGGGTCGTGCTGGGCATGGAGACCCCGCACCTCTGTCCGTGTGTCCGTGTGTCCGTGTGTGCACAGACCTGTTCGTGCCATGCACCAGGACGTGCAAGGACACGCAGCCACTTCGGTCCAGGGCTCCTTGTGCTCCATGAGCATTTGACGTGACTTTGTACTCCTGTATCCCAGGTTTTGCCCAAATCTCTCCCATTACCCAAGATTTAAGACAAAATTCAGGCTATTTGAACACACGCACAGAGTATATCCCCCAGATCTGCTGTTTCTTGCCTTTAGGTGCACGGGCACCGCGATTAGGAATTGCAAGAGCTTTTTCTCTTCGGATCCGCAGAGCTCTGTGTGTTATCCCCTGCAGCCACCGCCGGGGAGGTGTTTGGGATGCGCACACAAATGTACATTTTCTGTCGTGCAGCAGAACAAACATCTCGGCCGGGTGGAGCCGAAACCCTGGCGAAACCCTGGGGATCTGCCCGTACGGCGAGAGATTTTATTATTATTGTTGCTGTTGCCAGAAACCAGCAAACTTTACAATCCAGATGTTTTGAGAGTGTCAGAACAACTTGCTGCTGCTGCTGCTGTTGTTTTTATGGTGAAATCAAAAGCAATCGCCGTGGTTTATAATCTGAGAGCATCCAGCCTCGCAAAGAATGCAGGTTGCTCTTTGCTTTATACCTATCTAACCCAGATGCTCCGGGTATCTCCCACTGTTGACAGCCGTTTTCTTCAAAGGCTTGTCTTCAGCGATCCATCAATTAGGATAAAAAATGAGCTCTCATTCTCCTGCATTTGTTTTGGGAAGAGGGAAATTATTTAAACAACTGGATCTCCATTAAATGAGGGAGTGAGGGTGGGGAGCACATCCCCTTACTTTCTGAAATGGAGCGAAATGCTGTTTCACAAAACAGACGCTTTCTGGGCCACATACCACCTCTCACCTCTCACAAATAATTATTAGCTCGCCCACAAACCCTGTACAGTAACGAAGCAGAGGAGCTGCGTTTCAGGGGTAGGAGGAGATGTCTTTCCCCTTCATTTCCTCACTTAGTGGGTAAAAAGACAAAGGGTGAGTGTTAATGCTGCTATCCACTCGAACCTTTCTTATTTCACTCATCCCTGCGGATCACATTTTTAAAGGCCTTGCTTCCTCTCATCGCATGAGCGCCGGACCTCGGCACAAAATGAGGGTACAGCTCCCCGCTTCGGCGGTCCGCAGACACCCGCACACAGGGATGCTCGTAGGGAGGGAAGGGAAAACAGCTGAGGTGTGAGTGGGCCTTTCCACGGGGTTTCTCCATTTTCCTCCCCGAAGGAGGTTGCCATTTCAAACTTGAGCAAATTTGGTAACTTTTGGAAATCAAGCGATACTTGCTGAATATCACCCAGGCAGCGAGGAAACTCAGCAGAGCCAGTGTCAGCCTTTCTCCTTTTATTGTCGCCAATTAGGCATGTGTTGGTATAAAAAGGGCTCCAAGGCTTCCAGCATTCCCCATCCAGAAGGTAGCTGCGATCCTTTAGGACACGTTCTTTTAAACAGCCCCTTTGCCTTTTTTATTTACAATAAACACATTTTTGTTAATGAAACCCTCGTCCACTTTGCAATCACCCCCTCCCCTCCCCAAACCCCATAAAGCTCCAACTTTGCATATCTGAGCCCTGTTCTGTTGGGCTGGGTCCTTCGGGGGTCCCAGGGTCAGGCTGGGGGCAGCAGGGTCATTGTATAGCCATCATGGGTCAATAAGCAACTGGTCAGGCTCTCAATCCACATCAGGCCTTGAAGAGGACTGGGAAATGGGAGAATCCATTCATAATAATAATAAACTTGTCAATCAATAACAGGCAGGAGAAATACTTTGTAAAAGGTAAAAAAAAAAAAAGTTTGTTCCTTTTAAAGTTTGACAACATGAAACTTTACACAGTTTAAAAATGCTCGGAGGGTGTTTGTTGCAGAGGAACTTTAAATCGTAATTGCTTTAAATAAAACATTTTAAAGTTAAGGAATAAGTGTTGTAGGTACGAATGCAATTTAAATAAGAATTGTTAAATGTTTCCCGAAGAATATAAATTCTCTTTGAGGGAAAAGGCAATATCCAAGACCATTCTCTGTCTTACAAAAAGACTGAAAGATTGTGGCTTTCTTGCATCGCCTTTAATTTCTCCTGATACCAGCACTTATTGAATGGCAAGGAAGAGTTTTGGTTTAAGTTTATCTTAGCAACAAAAATATTTTCCAACATTCTTTTAATTCTAAACTGAACTAGCAAACAAAATCCTGCGTTAGTAGTAAATCAATGGGTTAGACATAATAAGAGACTTTCCCTGGTTTAGCTGGGCTAGATTTAAAGGGGAAAAAACCCCCACGAATTCAGATTTCTTCAGATGAAATTTGTTAAAGAGAAAATGCCCTGGGCTTATCATTTACAAATCTGCAAATTTTTTTATTAGAAGTTGTTCCCGTATAAAAGGAATAAGAGCCTGGATTAAGCAAGAAGAAGGAAAACAACCAAATCACAATGTAATATGGGAAACATCAAAAGGCGGCAGAAGAATAATGCAAATTCTCCGCTGGCTTTAAGATTGAGCCATGAAATCTTCCATCTACAAACTCGTTTTTCCTCTTTCTTAGAAGTCTGTTGTTTTTTTGGTTTTTGTTTTAAAGACATACGTTTCTCTCTATCGCCACCAAAATAATCTTTTAAATAATCGGGGAAAAAATAGGCTCGTTGAAGCCAGAAGGAAAATGGAGGTTCTCCCGTTCTAGCCTCCCATCGCATCCCTCGAAGTTGCCGGGTTCACCAGGACCCTCCTCCAAGCCTCTTCGCAAGGATTTCTCCTGGAGAAGAAACCCTCTTGGAAGTATTTAGCTGTATTTGCTTAGGAAAACAAACAAACATTTTTGGTTTTTTCCAATCGGCAGTGTTTATTACTGTATAATTTCCTTCAGCTGCTGCCTAGAAAAATGTGGTTTCTTTGTTAGAGGATGGTGAAAAGCGATTTATTAAGAAAGATAGAAATAAAGCAGAAAGTTTGAACGAGCGACCTTGGGATGTTTGAAGTCAGTAGAAGGATGGGCGCGTTTTTAATTCCCTGAACCGGACCCTCCTCCCACGCCAGTAAAAACCCGCAAAGAAGCTCCGGAGCAAACACAACTCAGCTGATTAAAAAATTACGACTCGTTTCTCCATCCTTTCAGGACCTGCTCCCCGGGACCTGCCCCGGCTTTGCCTTAAATCTCTCGGTTTCACCCCAAGCAAGGCTCGAAACCTTTTAAATGTGGGCTGAGCAGCACCATTTGGTCTGCTGCAATCTACTGCTCTTCCTAGGCCTCGCCGGTAGTTTAAACCCTGCAGTTTTCATCAGATTGCACATTTTCGATTTTTCGTTTGTTTGTTTGTTTTTGTGCGTGTGTGTTTTTTCCCCCAAAACCGTGTTGTTTTACGGGGAGGAAAAGGGAACAACAGCCGCAGGGATGGCCCCAGCCTGCGGCCGCCCTGGCCGAGCCTATTTTCAAACTACCCCCCCTTTTTCCGTCTTTGTATTTTGAAACAAAAGAGAAGGGGAGCCGGATTTGCATCTTTATAAATTGTCACTAAATACTGCTTTTGTTTGCACCGGGGTGGTACCTAAAGGAAAAAATCCGGAAAGAGCCCAACATCTACTAATAAGGGCCCATGCATCGCAGCACAGATTTGCTGCAAATTATCCCACGCCGGTGGGTGCAGATACAGTGCCCTGCACAGCTACACCCTCCGCTCTTCTCCTCAGCCACTGGTTTGTGAGAAGCTTGTTATAAATACAAAATTTAATAAAGAGATAAATTCAAATATCATTTTAGGAATAGCAGGATTTATTAAAATATTATTAATTAGTGATGCAATGTGCTCGAAGTTTAGATAGAGAATGGAGAGACTTTTTCCGGTGGGTTCACTGAATATTATTCACAAACTGCTCGTGGAGAAGAAAGCAGGGAAACCCTGAAAAACAAGAGAGAAATCTTGAAAAATAAGAAAGAAATCCTGAAAAATAACCCTATCCCATGGGAATGAGAGGGAATATCTCTGCCTTTGAGTGCATCTGAGAACATTTTACCAATCCCTGGCTGCTGGCAGCATAAAGGTGGGTCCTGGAGCAGGGAAAGCAGTTATGAAGCCACCCATCACCCCAAAGGGAAGGAGGCAGTTTTTTCCTCCGGGCTAGCCCTGGCCCGTCCGTCCGTCTGTCTGTCCTACAAGGTGGGCAGGTGGGGTTTGGATCTGCTTCTCCAGCTCCCTCCTGTAGCCTGTAAAATGTACCAGAGACATTTAAAAAGCCAGTGCACCAAGTGATTTGTAGAAATATTTTCATCCGGGACAGCTTAAGTGCCTGTCAGGAGTAACTGCCTCTGATCAAAATATTAGGGGTTTTAACCAGTGCCTGGTGCTGGGCTGCCTTCAGCTCCCCCAGACGCGGTGGGCTGCCTGCATGTCTTTTACAAACTCTTTAAAATTAAAAAGAAATAAATCAGAATTTCAATATTTTCCTTGCAAACACCCCTCGTATCTGAGCCAAAGGGCTTTTCCATCCCCCCAGAGGGCCTGAGTCTCCCGGTGGGAGCACTAGGCCCATCCTGTCCCGGCAAGGAGCAGGAAGGTGGGAAATCGCAGCCTCTCCACGAAGGTTTCTGGCTGGGAACTGTGGTGGGAGCATTTACTGAGTGGCTTCTGCTCTGTGTAGGGGCAAGGCCAGGCTGTCCCTTGCTTTAGGGACCTCCACACGGAGGGATCTTGGCATCATTGTGGCCACCTCACTTTCTGGGATTTGTTTCTCGCAAAAAAAGAAAGTAAATAAAATGATTCCTTGCGCTTGAAAAAAATTCCATTTGGGCCAATATTAATTTCTAATCACTTTTTTCGTGGTAAATCTGAGGTGCCCTCCCGAAGTGGTGCCTGCTCACCCCCTGCCCTCCCCCAGCTCGCACCACCACCATCTCTCCTGTTTTCCTGCTGGCACCTGCTTTTTTTTTTTTAATTACTATTTTTTGCGCATCTCTCCCCCTTCACTTGTGTTTTTGCGAGGGGTGTTGAACTTGGGAGAGCCGCGAGTGAGATTTGAGCCGTCAGAGCAAAACCAACCCACCCACCCGCACTCTGAGAGACCTCGCGTACACCGAGCACAACCCACGCAGAAGACCCCCATCCCCTAAAATTCTCCCTAAACGGCGCAACCCAAACCTCTTTGTGGCTTCCAGGCTTTTATTTATTTACTTCTTTATTTTTCTTTTCCTCCCCCGAGCTTTGATGCCCTTGCACCAGGTCAAATAGAAAATAAAGCAGCGAGAAACCCAGGTGGAAACCCCCCCGGGAATCCCCAACCGGAGCCGGCGGGATCCGCGGTGTTACGCGGCCGCGCTGCATCCCGCGGCCGCGGGAGGGGGTTTGCAGCGGCTCCTGTTCCCTCTCTGCCCCAGACCCCCCCCTCAGCCCGGGAAGGGAGGTGAGGAACCCACCCCGACCCGTCCCCGTCCCCCGCGGACTCCCGTGGATCCCCCTCCTCTTCCTCCCGCGCCCACCCGTGTGCGTGGGCACTTCCGTGTCAGGCAGAAACGCACCTTATCTAACACTGAGCCCACCCGGGGAGGTGCGTGGGGTTGAGTTTACTGGAGTAAGCTAACCTGAGAAGTTGGCCCCCCCCCCCCCCTCCGCCGGCCCAGCCAGGGGAGAGGGGTGGGAGGGAAAGGGGGGGGGCGTCCTGCGCCTCCGGGATCCCCTGGAAATGGGGATATCCCCCAAACCTCATAACTTTTATGGCTTCCTGCGGAAACAACCAGCCCTGACAGGTACGAGGGCAAAATCTCCCGGGGATGCCTCACGGGTGAAGATTATTGCGGGGACCCCCGGGTTATTGTCCTTTCCTCCTGGGGGGGGGGGGTGGTGGAAACCCTCGTCTCCACCCTCGGGAGCTGGGCTGAGATGCAAATATACCGATACACAAATATACAGATACACAAATATACAGATATACAAATACACAGATACACAAATATGCGAATACACAGATATACAACTATACAAATACATAAATATACACGCTGCCAGGTCTGCGGGCTGCCCCCATTTTCTGAAGCAGCATCGCTGGGGACCGATGCAGCCCCGCTCCCCCCCCAGCACCTCCCCGGCACAGCCCCCTCGCCCCCAGCCCTCACTTGGGACCCACAGAACAGCCCATTCCGTGGCCGCTTCCATAGCAGGCCTGCAGCCACCCTCACAATAAACCTAAAGAAGTGTAAAAGCCACCGTACACCCAATAACGACCAACTCCTCTATACATTTCTGGATGGGGGCTGAAGGTGCTATGGCAAGGGACACTGTGCTTTGGCAGCAAGGACGCCTATAGCAGACACAGAGAGCTCTTATGGTGCGACTAAAATGCATTTCTTTACGAATCACCGCCCTGGCCGCCAGTACCCTGCCCACCCCTACATATATGTATATATATATATGTATATATATATGTGTGTGTGTGTGTGTGTGTGTCTGCGGATTTGTAAAGTATCTGTATGTCCCACGCCGAGCTGTCTGTGTCCATATAGAGGCGTCAACGCACACACACGCATATTCCATACTGAACTTTAGCCACAGCCAAAATATTGCCCATTTGCGTTCCCATTGACAGAGATTTACTGGGAAATGACGTATCCATACATTCGCCTGTGCGCGGCTTCTGAGCCCTGTTTCCTCCTGGCCGGCGAGCAGGGGGCTCCGGGTCCTCTCTAAAGCCCCACGACCGATCGGGAACAGTTTATTGCGCTGCTCGAACTTGTATTTTCTTTACAAGCCCCCCTCCCCTAAACCCCGCGGCTTCGTGAGCCACATCGGACAGGGAGATTCTCTGCCAGCTCCTTCCCTCCACCCCACGCTCCCCTCCTCCAGTCTGGCACGGAGCAAAGCTCAGCCTATAGGTAAAATGGCTCTGGCTTTATGTGGAAAGCAAAATATTCAGGATCTCCCTTCTGTTTGCGAAGGGAAACTCCAGGCTGGCTGCAAGCAGGACTTTTTGTGGTCCCTCGCAGCCAGCCACGCCGACAGCCACTGCAACGAGCTGCGGTATCCCCTAACCGGCCACTTTCCGTCCATCGCGATGCAAATTCTTCCCCCCCCTCCCCTCTGCCCAAACAAAGAGGAATTTGGTGTTTGTGTTGGCCGGCAGACCTTTACTCACAGGAAACTCTCGCCTGTGGAAAACGAGGGTGAAATGTGGTGGTTTAATGCAGGCGGATCTGGAAAACGGGGGGATTTTCTTGCCGCAGCAAGGCCAAGCGTTTGCGGGGGGTGGGCGCCCATGGGTGCTGGAGAGGGGGAAAGCCCCTGGCAGTGATTCTTCCCCCGGCAGAATGGAGCCTGGCATCGGGAGGCTCCGCTCCCGTCAGCCGGCGAGAAGGTAGAAGCAAATCAGGTGAACTCCGCTCCCAAATTAAAGGCGATGTTGGAGTTATTTTGAATTTTTTTACACGCACGCTCAGGAATGCGCTTCCTCCTCCTCCTCCTCTGGGATTGTTTCTAAATCGGGATCATTTGTGGTTGATTGTACATATAGTTTAACAAATTATTATTATCAAATTACTCAGTTTTTGCCATTGGAACCACAAAAAAAAGCAGAGGAAGACTAAAAGCAACTTTTCATGTGGGAGACAGACGAAGCTTGAAAGGGAACAGCATGCGCTGCAGAACTGCAGCTTCCCTTCCCCCAGAAAGGTTTCCGAGGTAACTGTTTCCCCAAAATTAGCCTCCTGAGCAGAGAGTTAAAATCCCTCGGTCCAGCCTCCGCGGCTCCACTCACTTCGCTCAAGTAGCTTCAGGTTTATAAAGAAATAGAAGGGACGGGACAATGGAGCTCCGGGCTGGGTAAGGGGTTGGGGCTTTTTTTTTTTTTTCTCTTCCCCCTCCCGAAGACAGAAATCTGCAGCCCTGCTTTTGGGAAAACATCGCCTGGTTTGTAAGGCAGGAGCGAGCTACCAAATGCCGAAGAAATCTTGGGACTTAAAGTTTGAAATAAAGTTAAGCAGCGCAAAGGCATGCAAAAGAATTTCTTTTTCTTTTCTTTTTTTTCTTTTTTAAAGAAAGAGTTTGGAAGAAAAAGATGCGAAGTGAATAAAGAACGTGTGTGAGTAAAAAGGAATATAAATATCTTTGCATTGCTTTTATTTGCACATATTGCCGATGTTATTGTTGATACCGCGCTCCAGCCCGTGCTCATTCCAGATAATAAATACAGTAATTGGCAATTAATAAGCATTCCTCTCCGGGCTGAAGGATGAATTGTTGCGGAGTCAATCGTTTTGAACAACTCGCTTGGAGTGATATCTTTCACGCTTTATTAAATATATACGTACACACACCCATCCCAGAGGGATCCGGGCAGATTTGGGAAGGCGCAGCAACCTCTCTTAAAACAACCCTACGTGGAGAAAAAAAAAAAAAAAAAAGCTATAACGCGGAAACAAAGCGGAGGCACCCGCGCTCCCGTCACCTCGAAAATACAGCCTAATTTGTACTAATTTTTTTTTTTTTTTTTTTTTGCTTTTTAAGGAAAAAAAA